>NW_026557388.1:0-23397 GCF_029017545.1 Prosopis cineraria | reverse complement strand
AAAAGATTAATTAATATTTAATATCTTATATTTTTTTAAAAGTAATTTGTCACGTATTCAAAGTGAAAGGAGCAACTCACGTATTATTATTATATTCAAGCAACAGCAAAAACAGAGGCATAAACGTCTCAGAAGTAGTACAGGAAAAAGACTCAGAGAAAAGGAAGTTTCATAACAAACCCCCCTCACGCATTAAGCATCTCCAGCCTCTTGTAGCTTCCACGTGACCTTTCTCGCACGATTGCTTCTGCGTAGCACAGTGGGACCCTTGCCATGCATATTGAGCCCACGTTCTCGTTCCCATGCTGAATGTTCTGCTGAATAGGTTGCTGTAGCTGTTGCTCCATCGTGACAATACCCCCGCCTGCGAGACTGACCTTGTCCCCAAGGTCAAAGGTAGAGTAGTCAACTGCTAACTGAGACACGTCTTCCCAAGAAACATCGTCAGCCCCTTCCCAATGAATGAGAACCTGAGTAACCCAGTTGGATCCACGCCGAACACGTCGTTGATCAAGAACCTTAAGAGGAACGGACCACTGGTCCTTCTTCAGCCGTTAGTAATGGTAACGATATATAAGTCTCGTCAACTGTACCATGAAACCGTTTAAGCTGAGATATATGAAACACGGAGTGGATACGGGCAGGGTAGGTAAGTCCAAACCAATAAGCAACCTTGCCCACACGCTGAAGAATGCGAAAAGGGCCGAAAAACTTGAACCCCAGTTTTGATAGTGTCGAAGCTGGATAGAAGACTGTCGATATGGTTGCAACTTGACCAGAACAAGGTCGCCCTCCTTAAATTCATCTGGACGACAGCGGCGATTAGCATAGTACTTCATTCGGGCCTGAGCTCGTAAAAGCTGTTGTTTGAGTTGAGTGAGCATGCGATCACGCTCCTGGAGTTGCATATGAATATCAGTATCTGTATCAGTTAATCAATAGCCTCTAATCAACATGGGGGGGGTCGCGACCGTAAACCACTTGAACGGTGTCATGCCCGTTGAAGAGTGAAGGAAGTGTTGTAACTGTACTCAGCCTAGGGTAGATAATCAAGCCAACGGTGTGGTTGCGCATGAACGAAACACCGCAAATACATCTCAACGCAACGATTGAGAGCCTCTAATTGTCCATCCGTCTTCGGATGATAAGAAGAACTCATACAAAGTTGGATGCCCTGCAATGAACATAAAGAACGCCAAAAAGTGCTAGTGAAGACTTTGTCTCTGTCAGAAACTATGGATTGAGGCATACCGTGAAGCCTAACCACATTATGAAGGAAAGCTTCTGCTACAGTCTGACTAGTATAATTTGCTCGGAGAGGGACTAGGTGAGCATACTTGGACAATCTGTCAATGATTATACCATAATGATCGAGTAATGGCGGACGAGAGGCAATGCGGTAATAAAATCCATCGCAACTGAATCCCAATTTGATCTGGGATTGGAAGGGGACACAAAAGCCCAGCAGGGGAAGTTTGGGCCACCTTAGCACGTTGACACGTCAAGCATTCTCTAACAAATGACTGAATATCACGCCTCATGTTAGGCCAATAAAGATTGGCAGCTATGCGTTGAAAGGTTTTTAATGATCCAGCATGGCCCCCAACCACAGAACAATGGAATTCTTGAAGAATCTTGGAAAGCAATTCTTCATTTTCATGTGGTATTACCACCCCATCCTGATAATACAGAACACCATCACGTACTCTGTATTCTACCCATGAAACAGGGTTATCCTCAACTTGGGCACAAATACATTGCAAACGGTGGATTGTCGCATAGTCTCAGCGATATCTTCAAATAAGGTTGACTGTATCTGACACAGTGCTATATGAGTTGTTCGAGATAACGCATCTGCAGCCAAATTTGTTTTGCCTGGCTTATATTCGATTGAGAACCGATACCCTAGTAGCTTAGGAAGGTAGAGTTCCTGTTCTAGAGTTTGTAAGACTTGCTTGTCTAAATGCTTGAGACTTTCTTGATCTGTTCGAATGATAAAAGTATGCCCAAAGAGATAATGCCTCAACTTTGACACTGCTTGAGTAATAGCAAAAAGTTCTCGTACATAGGCAGATTGTGCCTGCATTCTAGGAGACAATTGCTTGGAAAAGAATGCAACAGGATGGCCGTTTTGACTGAGAACTGCTCCAATCGCACAACCGGATGCATCAGTCTCCACTACGAAGGGTTGAGAAAAATCGGGCAACACTAATACAAGGGCAGATGTGAGAGCTTGTTTCAATGTAGCAAAAGCTCTATTTGCATCATCCGACCAGATGAAACTATCTTTTTACAAAAAGCGTGTTAATGGACTTGCAATCTGAGCATAGTTGTGAATAAAGCGACGATAATATCCTGTTAAACCGAGGAACCCTCTCAACTGTGACACATTATGAGGAACTGGCCATTTTTGCACAGCTTGAATCTTAGCATGATCCATTGACACACCAGAAGCTAAGACAACATGACCAAGGTAGTCAACATGCATGCATCCGAAAGAGCATTTAGAGAGTTTGGCAAATAGTTGATGTGCCAACATCTGTTCAAGGACCCGATCCACGTGCTCCAAATGTTGTTCCCAAGATTTACTGTAAATAAGTATATCATCAAAGAAAATTAGAACAAATTTACGCAGAAATGGCTTGAAAACAGAATTCATAAGAGCTTGAAAGGTTGCTGGTGCATTTGTCAAACCAAAGGGCATGACTAGCCACTCATATAGCCCTTGATGTGTTCTAAAAGCAGTCTTTTCTCGGTATGTAGGATGCATTCGAACTTGGTGGTATCCTGCTCTAAGGTCTAATTTGGAAAAGTAGACCGAACCCCCTAATTCATCAAGGAGTTCATCAACAGTGGGCATCGGGAAAGAGTCTTTCACAGTCACTTCGTTCAAAGCCCGATAATCAACACACATTCGCCAAGACCCATCCTTCTTTTTAATAAGTATTACAGGAGCAGAAAAGGGGCTATTACTAGGTTGAATGAACCCATCATTAAATAAGTCTTCTACCATTCTTTCAATCTCAGATTTCTGGTGGTAAGGATATCGATAAGGCCGTACCTTAATTGGCCAGTACCAGGTTGAAGTATAATTCTATGGTCACAGTCTCTTGATGGAGGTAGAGCATGAGGTATACCGAACACCACCTGATATTTCGCTAAGATGGTGTCTAAGTCAGACGAAACGATCTCTTCCTTCTTGGGCTCATCAACTAATATTAATTGAAGGAAGTACAAATCGAATAGAGCCCCAGTATCTTGAAGTCTATGAAATTGATGGAATTGGGCTGGAATGCACAAAGGCTGTTGGACCCCCTTTAACGTGATGAAATCATTATTGAAGAAAAATTTTATGGTAGCCCGACTGTAGTCTGCAACATGAGGGCCTAGAGTGGCCAACCACCTTGAGCCCAATACAATATCTGAACCTGCTATCTCCAACACATAAGCAGATACTACTAATGTGTGTCCCTCAATTTAGATCGATAACTCTTTCACCAAGCCCAAACCATTCATGATTTGCCCATTCCCAACTAACACCCTCATGGGTCGGGTGGATTCCACCGAAAGTTTCAAATGCTCTACCAGACGTGGGTGAACGTAGCTGTCCGAACTACCGCCGTCCAACAACACCTGGACCTCAAGGCCTTTGACAAGTCCTGAAAAGCGTATCGTAGTGTTTCTGGCTGTTCCATTGTATGCTTGCAAAGAAATATGGTGAAAAGTAGCATTTTCAACCGGAACAGCAACCTCCTCTGTAGCTGTGTTACTCGACGGACCACACTCATCATCCTCTTCCTCATTCTGAATCCACATGAACTGTCTATTAGTACATTTGTGACTAGGGGAAAATTTTTCATCACAATTGTAACATAAGCCCTTTTCCCGTCGTATTTGCATCTCGGCAGGTGTAATCCGTCTGATTAGGGCCAAGGGTTTAGTTGTTGGGGTAGGTAATAATGGTGCAGATGTCAATTTTGTTGGTGTGTATGAATTGGCCGTCATCGCTAGCACACTAGAGATGGGTTTTATGGCCAATGGAGTCGTACTATACAAGTTTAGTCTAATCTTGGACACCCCTGAACCAGTAGTGTACTTCTCATTAAAGAGCCATGCAAGGCTAACGGCTTTTAGAAGATTCTCAGGTGAACGTGCCAAGACCTTACGTCGTAGCTCTGGTTTGAGTCCCCTAATAAAACAGTCCAGGATTGCCTTATCCGATACCCCCTCGGTCCGATTAGCTAGAGCCATAAATTGTTGATGATATGCGTCAAGGGATTCTTGTTGTGTCAACTTGAACAATTGAGCTCTGGGATGTTCAAATTGAGTTGGGCCAAAGTGTGCCTCCACTGCTCTAGCTAGACTCTCCTAAGTGGAAATGAGATTTGACTTAAGCATCATCTACATCCAAGGAGTCGCAGCACCTTCCATATGTACCGATGCCATCACAACTTGCTGCGAAGGAGTCAACTGATAGAATGCAAAATATTGCTCTGCACGAAAAATCCAGCCATGGGGGTCAGTTCCATCAAATCTTGGAAAATCAATTTTTACCTGACGTTGGATAAATCCTCCTTCGCTATTTGAAGAAGAACCTCCTCCACCAAGAATCAGGGACTGATTCTCATTACGTCCCATATCTTCAATCTTTCGTGCCAAAGCGTCCAGACGCAATTCTAACTTCTCCACATTCAATTTTGGAGCTCTGACCAAAGAGTCAATAGCTGCTTCCAACTTATCCATGCGAGGATTTGGAGTCTTGAGCATATCTCCAAATGCTATTTCCAATCGATCCATGCGAGTACCATTGGCTTCTCCTACCTTTTCAACATATTCTTGGAGGTTCTATAAACCAATTTGTAGATGCTCAACATTCCCTGATAACTCACGTAAACATGTATTCTCAGCCATTCCCAATAGACTCTCAACGAGAGCATTTTTTGTCACGTATTCAAAGTGAAAGGAGCAACTCACGTATTATTATATTCAAGCAACAGCAAAGAGCATAACGTCTCAGAAGTAGTACAGGAAAAAGACTCAGAGAAAGGAAGCTCAGAGGGAAGAGAGAGACAGCAGAGAGAAAGTTCATGCAAGAAAACAATCCACACTTCCTCACACCTTATGGGCCCCTTTACATAACAACCCCCCTCACGCATTAAGCATCTCCAGCCTCTTGTAGCTTCCACGTGACCTTTCTCACACGATTGCTTCTGTGTAGCACAGTGGGACCCTTGCCATGCATATTGAAGCCCACGTTCTCGTTCCCATGCTGAATGTTCTGCTGAATAGGTTGCTGTAGCTGTTGCTCCATCGTGACATAATTTTTGTTCATGTAATTTTCTTAATTTTTTTGTTCTAATAGGTGGATTAGTCCATTTAACTCACCAAGCAATTAAGGTTGGGCTAGAATTATTCTAGAGTTAGAAATATGAACTAACCCGAACCACATGACTTGACCCATGTAAGTCTGGAAAAATATGGATTGAGCTAGTTTCAACCCATTTTTTCATGAGTTAGAAAAATCTTAACACAACCTAACCTTTGAAAGTTAGCAGATAAATGGTCTAACCAGTTTACCCCTTTTTTAATTTATTTTTTCATTTTTTAAAAATTCACCTAAATGATAATTTGGTGGTAGAATTTTCAACTTTTTCCCTCTTTTTTTATTTTTTTAAAAATAATATAGATCAAATGAGCCAACCCTAACCCATTGGATAAACTTATATGGTTTACAAGTTATATGATTCGAGCCAAAAAAAAAATATTTTTATCTGGATTAATTATTTTCCCACCCAACCTAACCCTTATGGCCAATTATTTAGGCCAAGCCATATAACCCTGCCTATATTCTCAACTCTAGAATGAAGTTAAGGCATCTTGATTAACTTTTTTTACTTTAATGTGTGTATGTGTGTAGTAAATTTAATTTTAAGATGTTATAATTTATATAGCCTTATTAACAATGATTAACTTTTCTTATAGTATTATATAATTTTTATCATAGTATATGATTAATTTTAAGCACTTATAATTCATATAGTATCACAAATTTTTACAACTTAACCTTTTAACAAATATTTTTTAATGACATAATAATATATAATAATTTCAAAATGAAGAAACTAAAAAATTCTTACCAATAATATTTCCTGAAAACACTTCCCTTTTCTCTCAACATTTTTTGAGAGAAAAAAGCATTAATTTAATATGAGAAATTTTCTCTTAGATTTTTTTTTCCAAGAGAAGGTTTTTCTCAGAATATGGTAAGAGAATTCTAAGAATTTCTCTCAAAAACATCTGAGAGAATCCTTTCTCTTGGTCCAAGCAATGAGATTTTTCTATTAGACATAACTAATAGAAATCTTCCCTTAGATCATTTTGAGAGAGACTTTTCCCTCAGAATTATCTAAAAGAATTTAAAAGAGTTCTCTCTGTAAAATCCAAGAGAAATATTCTCTCAGCAAAAGGTGTGAAAATGTTTCTCTCAGTTTATATTAAGAGAAGTTTTCTATAGGATTTAGCCAAGAAAAAACATCTCCCTTAGGCAAGTTAGAGAGAAATGTTAAGTATGATGGTCCTAATGATGATCTTGCACGTATTTCGTGTGTATCTCACCGGTGGTAAATTTCTCTTTAAAATACCTGTGAGAACACTTCTCTCAACACAAACCCATCAGAACTACCTTGAAATTTTTTATAATTATTTTTTCATTTTAACATCTTTTTTCTGTCAACAATTACTCATGGAATTAATTGTGAGAACAATTGCCCACCGTCACGTAGGTTCTTTTTCACAAGTCATCTGTTAGCTGTTTTCTTGAACTTTCTCTTTAATCATTTGGCTGTGAAAAATGCTATGAGAAACTCATTGAAATATTATTTTTGAGATAATTTTTGAGAGAACTTCTCTTACATATTTATTTAGTGAGAAATTTTCATGAGAAATTTACTATTTTCTTGTAGTTTAAAGTGAAAATCTCTTCCTCTTTCCTTCTTCATTTTTCAATTTCATGCAGCACCTTTAGAGATAAAGAAAAAGAGGATTTTAGAGAGAAGGAGAAGAGAAAGAGGGAGATTTTAAAGCTCCAAGTCAAATCTCAAATGTAGACCATGATGTCTTAAAGTTTTTCTTCCCCTTCCTCTTTGTTTCCAAGCTACCATGTAAATTTTGCAAAAGAAGGTATCTCTCAAAATATGTTAAGAGAATTCTAAGGATTTCTCTCAAAAACTTTTGAGAGAATCCTTTCTCTCAATCCAAGCTATGAGAATTTTCTATCAGACATAACTAATAGAAATCTTCTCTTAGATCATTTTGAGAGAGAATTTTCTCTCGAAATTATCCAAAAGAATTTAAAAGAGTTCTCTCTACAAAATCCAAGAGAAATTTTCTCTCGAAAAAAGGCGTGAGAACATTTCTCTTAGTTTATACTGAAAGAAGTTTTCTCTAAGATTTAGCTGATGAAAACATTTCTCTTAGACAAGTTAAAGAGAAATGTTATAATTTCTCTCCAAAATATTCATGAGAACTTTTCTCTCAAACAAACTCATGAGAACTATCTTGAAATTTTCTATAATTATTTTTTTTTCTTTTTAATATCTTGTTTCTGTCAACAATATCTCACAGAATTAATTGTGACAACAATTTCCCACCATCATGTGAGTTCTTTCTCACAAGTCTTCTCTCAGCTATTCTCTCCAACATTCTCTTTAACCATTTGGCCATGAGAAATGCTATGAGAAACTCACTAAAATTTTATTTTTGAAAGAATTTCTCTTGCATATCTATTCAATGAGAAATTTTTGTGAAAAACTTACTATTTTCTTGTAGTAATTCCATTTTTTGGATTCCCAACATAATAGCAAGTTGTTATGGCTAATTTACATAAATCCTTGGATGTCAAGAAATTAGGCTAGTCAATATAAATAGGATTTAGGCATAGGAAATCATTGGGATTTGGCTTTCTCTTTAACATTTACTTCTGTGACTGTATAATAGGTCCTTAGTTGTGCTCTTAAACTCATGCATGCAACTTGATGTTTTCTTCTAAAAGTATAGATGTCATTTTGTAATGCTTTTTATGATTATTAGAAACTAATGGAAGATAAAAGGGGCTATCATAATCCATTTTGTCACATCTATTTTCTCAAGAATGAACAAGGGCTAGGACGGGTAAAGCACTCTTAATTTGGAAAAAATTTAAATTAAATAAAAACTGTGCATATAACTCTCAATTTAAAAAAAAGTAACTTAGATTAAAATAACATATGTGGGCATAACTCACTTTGTCTATGATGACACAAACCTTGGCAAATATATTTTCAAGAATGGAGTCACACTTCAATACTTCTTGTAGAACCTATGAATCAAGGAGGAAAGATATTCAAAATAATTACCACCTTTTGGTTTATAGATATGAGACTTATGGATATTCCATACAATCTACATATAAGAAGGAAAGCACAAAGAAGAAGAAGAAGAAATAATATGAAATAGAGTATGTAATGCCTTCACTGACATTACCATACGTTCCACTATAAAATTTCTAATCACTTCGAAATAATTTAAGTTGAAAATATTGAAAACATTGGGATCCCAATAAAAGATTTTCAGAAATATCATTTCATAACTCATTTGGGTTATAAAACCCTAACACACAAATATATATACAGTGGAAGCAACAAGTATTTGCGTACTGAATGCCAAAAGAAACATGTGCATACAAGAAACAAAGTGTAATTTTGCACCATGCACCGCGATTCGTGCCACATATGTCACGACATGTGGCACAAAAGCCACAGTTACTCACTTTATGCCATGCACCATGGCATGGGAGTACATGCACGGTGCATACACCTGAATTTGCTGTCAAATGACAGTTTTTAATACAAAATTCAAATGCGTGCCATTTCCACATATGATTTTCGATTGGGATAGTTCAAGTACCCATATGAAGCTTGCTATGAAATCTAACTAATGACACTGGTTACAACTCAGTCTGATATTTCTATCAAAAATTAGACACCCAAGTGCATTTTGACTAATTTTTGCTAAAATTTTGCTACTTAAGTGTTTCAATTTGAAACCAATTGTCATTAGCCAATTTTTAGGCCTTAACTAAGTCCAAATGGACAATACATACTTGAATAATCATATACATGCATCATATATCACGCATATACATATTTGGCTTGTAAATCGCCCATTTCACACTTTGGGCCAAAATCACATTTTCACTACTTTAATCCCATACAAGGCCAATTTATCACATATAATCTCCACACATCTCGTATTCACACACAATTACATTCATAAACTAGCCCAACTAGTCATTTCATCATTCACACATATACAAGGGCTAAGGAGCTCAAAATCACAAAACACAACATTTACCACAATATGCATATGCTCAAGTCCTAAGGCAACTTATACATACTTTTGGCTAATAATTTACAAATCATTACACCATATCTTACAATGATTTAGGCAAGAGATGCCAACTTAGCCTATATCCTTTCCCTTTGACCTGCTAATACCAAAATCTAAAAAATGTAAATAACTACGGGTGAGATAAAAATTTTAGTAACCAATATAGCTCATTTAATGCCTATTTTCACAGATAACCATGCCAAAATAACAAAATAAAGTAATATCACATATATATCAAAGTATGAAGAAATGTCATCTTTTCAAAATAATTCCCCACAAATACACACTAGTATGACCATCTAGCCACCAAACCTCTAATGCTCATCAACATGAAACCATAGGCTCTCCTAAATCAATCACTTGTTGACCTGAGTACACTTTCAGTGGTAGAAACACCCAATCAAAGGTAATTTAACCCACCTACAGATTATGATTTTCCTCTTCACACACTTATAGTAAAGGCATCGTTAACTCTTAACCGCACCCTAACAGGCACTAAAAAGTTGCCAAACTACTCGAATGTCCTATGGTAACAGTCTCATAATATGCTATACCAGATTACCCATGGTAACAGCCCGTATAATGCTGCACCCGATGTCCCATAGTGCTAACCCGACTATATGAATTTTTCACTCACATATCTCCACACAAACACATCCCCACATATCCTAAGTGAACTATCACCCCCTATGATCATGCTCTTTCACAATTTTCACTACGTATACACATTTTCACAACATATATGCTTCCATATCATATATGTATATATCCATTGAAACCAATAAATTTTCAAATTCATTTCACAATCTAAAGTTCATGCGAAAACCATTTCAATAACAATCATGCATAAAACTCATAAATTCATAATGTATCATTTGGTATTCACTTCTACACAGTTATAATAGTTAATAAATATAATAAACTATATAGTTACCTCAAACCTTCTGTTCGATAGAAAGGGTTATAGATATGAGAAGTAACTTAGATTAAAATAACATATGTGGGCATAACTCACTTTGTCTATGATGACACAAACCTTGGCAAATATATTTTCAAGAATGGAGTCACACTTCAATACTTCTTGTAGAACCTATGAATCAAGGAGGAAAGATATTCAAAATAATTACCACCTTTTGGTTTATAGATATGAGACTTATGGATATTCCATACAATCTACATATAAGAAGGAAAGCACAAAGAAGAAGAAGAAGAAATAATATGAAATAGAGTATGTAATGCCTTCACTGACATTACCATACGTTCCACTATAAAATTTCTAATCACTTCGAAATAATTTAAGTTGAAAATATTGAAAACATTGGGATCCCAATAAAAGATTTTCAGAAATATCATTTCATAACTCATTTGGGTTATAAAACCCTAACACACAAATATATATACAGTGGAAGCAACAAGTATTTGCGTACTGAATGCCAAAAGAAACATGTGCATACAAGAAACAAAGTGTAATTTTGCACCATGCACCGCGATTCGTGCCACATATGTCACGACATGTGGCACAAAAGCCACAGTTACTCACTTTATGCCATGCACCATGGCATGGGAGTACATGCACGGTGCATACACCTGAATTTGCTGTCAAATGACAGTTTTTAATACAAAATTCAAATGCGTGCCATTTCCACATATGATTTTCGATTGGGATAGTTCAAGTACCCATATGAAGCTTGCTATGAAATCTAACTAATGACACTGGTTACAACTCAGTCTGATATTTCTATCAAAAATTAGACACCCAAGTGCATTTTGACTAATTTTTGCTAAAATTTTGCTACTTAAGTGTTTCAATTTGAAACCAATTGTCATTAGCCAATTTTTAGGCCTTAACTAAGTCCAAATGGACAATACATACTTGAATAATCATATACATGCATCATATATCACGCATATACATATTTGGCTTGTAAATCGCCCATTTCACACTTTGGGCCAAAATCACATTTTCACTACTTTAATCCCATACAAGGCCAATTTATCACATATAATCTCCACACATCTCGTATTCACACACAATTACATTCATAAACTAGCCCAACTAGTCATTTCATCATTCACACATATACAAGGGCTAAGGAGCTCAAAATCACAAAACACAACATTTACCACAATATGCATATGCTCAAGTCCTAAGGCAACTTATACATACTTTTGGCTAATAATTTACAAATCATTACACCATATCTTACAATGATTTAGGCAAGAGATGCCAACTTAGCCTATATCCTTTCCCTTTGACCTGCTAATACCAAAATCTAAAAAATGTAAATAACTACGGGTGAGATAAAAATTTTAGTAACCAATATAGCTCATTTAATGCCTATTTTCACAGATAACCATGCCAAAATAACAAAATAAAGTAATATCACATATATATCAAAGTATGAAGAAATGTCATCTTTTCAAAATAATTCCCCACAAATACACACTAGTATGACCATCTAGCCACCAAACCTCTAATGCTCATCAACATGAAACCATAGGCTCTCCTAAATCAATCACTTGTTGACCTGAGTACACTTTCAGTGGTAGAAACACCCAATCAAAGGTAATTTAACCCACCTACAGATTATGATTTTTCCTCTTCACACACTTATAGTAAAGGCATCGTTAACTCTTAACCGCACCCTAACAGGCACTAAAAAGTTGCCAAACTACTCGAATGTCCTATGGTAACAGTCTCATAATATGCTATACCAGATTACCCATGGTAACAGCCCGTATAATGCTGCACCCGATGTCCCATAGTGCTAACCCGACTATATGAATTTTTCACTCACATATCTCCACACAAACACATCCCCACATATCCTAAGTGAACTATCACCCCCTATGATCATGCTCTTTCACAATTTTCACTACGTATACACATTTTCACAACATATATGCTTCCATATCATATATGTATATATCCATTGAAACCAATAAATTTTCAAATTCATTTCACAATCTAAAGTTCATGCGAAAACCATTTCAATAACAATCATGCATAAAACTCATAAATTCATAATGTATCATTTGGTATTCACTTCTACACAGTTATAATAGTTAATAAATATAATAAACTATATAGTTACCTCAAACCTTCTGTTCGATAGAAAGGGTTATAGATATGAGAAGTAACTTAGATTAAAATAACATATGTGGGCATAACTCACTTTGTCTATGATGACACAAACCTTGGCAAATATATTTTCAAGAATGGAGTCACACTTCAATACTTCTTGTAGAACCTATGAATCAAGGAGGAAAGATATTCAAAATAATTACCACCTTTTGGTTTATAGATATGAGACTTATGGATATTCCATACAATCTACATATAAGAAGGAAAGCACAAAGAAGAAGAAGAAGAAATAATATGAAATAGAGTATGTAATGCCTTCACTGACATTACCATACGTTCCACTATAAAATTTCTAATCACTTCGAAATAATTTAAGTTGAAAATATTGAAAACATTGGGATCCCAATAAAAGATTTTCAGAAATATCATTTCATAACTCATTTGGGTTATAAAACCCTAACACACAAATATATATACAGTGGAAGCAACAAGTATTTGCGTACTGAATGCCAAAAGAAACATGTGCATACAAGAAACAAAGTGTAATTTTGCACCATGCACCGCGATTCGTGCCACATATGTCACGACATGTGGCACAAAAGCCACAGTTACTCACTTTATGCCATGCACCATGGCATGGGAGTACATGCACGGTGCATACACCTGAATTTGCTGTCAAATGACAGTTTTTAATACAAAATTCAAATGCGTGCCATTTCCACATATGATTTTCGATTGGGATAGTTCAAGTACCCATATGAAGCTTGCTATGAAATCTAACTAATGACACTGGTTACAACTCAGTCTGATATTTCTATCAAAAATTAGACACCCAAGTGCATTTTGACTAATTTTTGCTAAAATTTTGCTACTTAAGTGTTTCAATTTGAAACCAATTGTCATTAGCCAATTTTTAGGCCTTAACTAAGTCCAAATGGACAATACATACTTGAATAATCATATACATGCATCATATATCACGCATATACATATTTGGCTTGTAAATCGCCCATTTCACACTTTGGGCCAAAATCACATTTTCACTACTTTAATCCCATACAAGGCCAATTTATCACATATAATCTCCACACATCTCGTATTCACACACAATTACATTCATAAACTAGCCCAACTAGTCATTTCATCATTCACACATATACAAGGGCTAAGGAGCTCAAAATCACAAAACACAACATTTACCACAATATGCATATGCTCAAGTCCTAAGGCAACTTATACATACTTTTGGCTAATAATTTACAAATCATTACACCATATCTTACAATGATTTAGGCAAGAGATGCCAACTTAGCCTATATCCTTTCCCTTTGACCTGCTAATACCAAAATCTAAAAAATGTAAATAACTACGGGTGAGATAAAAATTTTAGTAACCAATATAGCTCATTTAATGCCTATTTTCACAGATAACCATGCCAAAATAACAAAATAAAGTAATATCACATATATATCAAAGTATGAAGAAATGTCATCTTTTCAAAATAATTCCCCACAAATACACACTAGTATGACCATCTAGCCACCAAACCTCTAATGCTCATCAACATGAAACCATAGGCTCTCCTAAATCAATCACTTGTTGACCTGAGTACACTTTCAGTGGTAGAAACACCCAATCAAAGGTAATTTAACCCACCTACAGATTATGATTTTTCCTCTTCACACACTTATAGTAAAGGCATCGTTAACTCTTAACCGCACCCTAACAGGCACTAAAAAGTTGCCAAACTACTCGAATGTCCTATGGTAACAGTCTCATAATATGCTATACCAGATTACCCATGGTAACAGCCCGTATAATGCTGCACCCGATGTCCCATAGTGCTAACCCGACTATATGAATTTTTCACTCACATATCTCCACACAAACACATCCCCACATATCCTAAGTGAACTATCACCCCCTATGATCATGCTCTTTCACAATTTTCACTACGTATACACATTTTCACAACATATATGCTTCCATATCATATATGTATATATCCATTGAAACCAATAAATTTTCAAATTCATTTCACAATCTAAAGTTCATGCGAAAACCATTTCAATAACAATCATGCATAAAACTCATAAATTCATAATGTATCATTTGGTATTCACTTCTACACAGTTATAATAGTTAATAAATATAATAAACTATATAGTTACCTCAAACCTTCTGTTCGATAGAAAGGGTTACCCATGTAACTTCAACCCTATTTAAGCTTTTTTCTCACAATTCGTGCATCACATACTAGAATCTACACAGAATTGGCATTCGAAGTCAATTCCTCTATTGACTAAAAGTGCCAATTATCATATTTAAACACTTAACGCTATCAATTCCACATTTCACACTCGATTATGCATATTGCCATTAATTACTCCTCATTCTAAGCTTTAACATTTCTAGCCAATTTTTCTTACTACTCTCTCTCTAGATTAAGGCAATTCTTGCCTACAGCTTCAAAGCTTTATCATTTTGACTCCAACCAGTCACAAAGCACTAGTTTAGTTTCGAAGAACCTTTCTATTACTATAGGGTAAGAAATTAACTCCTTAAAACTCTCAAATTTAATTTCTCACTAGTTAAAACTAAGAGAAAATAGGTAGATTCAAATGTTAAGGCAGCACATGACTTACTTGATAAGTAATAGGTCAGAAACACCATCCTTGCTCCTGATTATGCTTGCCCTAGCATACCCTTTTCTCTTCTCCATGCCAAACCTCTCTTCCCACATTTCTCCTTTCTGTTTCATGAGTTGGACACGTCCCTATTAATTTGATTTCTACTCTATACACCACGACACATCTATCCCCCACCACAGCGCGTGGCACAATGAGAGAAATCCTTACTATGCTCACACGCTTTGCTTCGAGACTCCGCTCTTCTACTTATATCTGTTCACATAACATCCCAATGAGTCAATGTAACACTTCACCACTCAAAACCCATATCCCACATTAAATCACTAATTCATACACTAATCAGTCATTAACGCAAGATTAAAAATTTTAGATGTTACAGAGTAGGCAACAAAGACAACAAATCAAACCTTTAATAGAGTTAGAAGGAGAGGCCAATCAAGTCAATGTAGACTAGAGAGAGGGAGAAGATGAATGACGGCTGAGGAAGAAGACACACTGAGGAAAAAGATGCACAGCGAAAGGGTTTCTTTTGTCCTTTGAAAATTAGCAAAAACATAGCCATGTCTTCTTTTAATTTCTCTCTTGTCTATCACATGTGTCATTTTAAAAACCTACTTTAATTAGCTTCTTTAAATAATCAAACATTCAATTTTTTCTAAATTTTGATTATTTTTAAAATCTTAAACAAACACCTTAAATATTATTTAAAGTTTTTTTTTTTGAAAAAGTGCTTTTAAAAAAAAGCTAAAACAAACAGGCCCATAATTAAGGCAAAGGAGAAACACTATTAATGGATGTAGACATTTAGATCCCTAAGTCACTTATTGCCCCACAACTCTACTACCATGTCACTTGCTAGGTAGGTGCACCATGTCACCTTTTGCTCGTTGAGTTGGAATGTATATGAAATCATTATATGAAATATTAATATATTATTATATAATATACAATATATATATATATATATATATTGTAAGATCAAGAAACTATACCTAAAAGGGTAGTGAATTAAGCGTTTACCAAATTTTTAACTGAACACTTAAAATCTGATTAAGCTTAGAAGGTAAAAATCAATTGATCAAAACAAGGTTTAAGAGATAAAATACAAGATAGTTTCTAAAGCCAAAACTAAGAGAGTGTAAAATAATAATGAGCTGAATATAAATAGAATAAGGATAAAGATATTGCAGAAATCAATTTATCCTTATTTAGTCCAACCACATAGCTTACATCTAGTTTTCAAAACACATCTAAGATTTCTCCACTAAAACACATGCTTGAGTGGGTGCTTACCACCACATACAACCACAAGTTTAAATGCGAGTACTTGTGAACCATACTACAAATTTCTCACAACTCTAGTGAGCTACTCATATAATAGAACAAACTCTTTTGATCACAAGAAAATCTCTTCCTAACACTTTTCAGCTTCATAGAGAAATCTCTTCTTTGTATAAAGACAAGGGGAGACTACCCTTGATTTACTTAAGAATAAGATAATGTGTTTTTCCTAATGTGTCCTCTCTCAAAGAGATTATAGGAATAATTTGGGTGCACTCAAGAAAACTCTCTCAAAAGAGTAAATAATACATTTAATGACTATAAACCAAGTGAGAGTAAGTTTCACATTGACAGAATGCAAATTGGTAAGGTTTTAATAATAAGGCACTTAATCCATGATCGATGATTACCTACTAACTCAAATAAGGTCCTGTTTATAGTTTGGTACTAAAAAAGACATTAGGATCACTTTGGGTAAGGATTATAACCATTAAAGATGTGTATAAGTGAAGTTTACCAACAAATGAACTTTCTCAATGAACAATATTAAATGCTTGTCAAAGTATGATTCACAAATGGATTAGAAGGGACTCACGTGTGGATTAGCTTTATGCAAAAATAAGATATGAACACACTTAAGAGTGTCTGGTTAGTGATCTTCGTGATGATGAAATCAAGAAAGCAATCTTTGATATGGGGAGTCTGAAATCTCCAAGGCCGAATGGTTTCAATACTCTATTCTTCCAGAGCCAATGGGATCATGTTGGTGCTTTAGTATGCAATATGGTGAAGTGAGTTTTCTAGGAACCCCAACAATTCTTGATATTAATAGGACTCTCATTGTTCTTATTCTAAAAAGGGATCAACCTGAAACTATTCATGATGTTCGGCCTATAAGTCTTTGTAATGTCATGTACAAAAACTATTACCAAAATTATTGCAAATAGATTGAAAGGACTCTTGCCCAACATTATCTCTTTAAATTAGAGTATTTTCATACCAAGAATATTGAGTTCTGATAACACTATTATAGCTCAAAATGTGATTCATTCTATGCAGAATATGAAGGGGAAGAGAGGCTTTATGGCTATCAAGATTGGTCTAGAGAAAGCTTATGATCGACTTCGATAGGATTTTATTCTTTCTTGCCTAGAGGATGCATAGATTCCTAGTGTTCTATCTAATGTGATCAAATTCTATCTAAGTACTTCTAATATGTAAACCCTTTGGGAAGGTAGTAAACAAATGAATTTTTCCCATCTCGTGGGATCGGAAAAGGTAACCCTATTTCTCCTTATCTCTTTTTCCTTTGTATTGAGAAATTAGCTTATTCAAAATGAGATTGGAGAAGGGAACCAGAGACCTATTAGAATTAACAAAGATAGGCCACCTTCTCTCATTATTTTTTGCAGACGACCTTATATTTTTTACAGAGGTAGCGGTTGAGTAGGTTGGTGTCATTAATCATTGTCTTGAGAAATTTTGTCTAGTGTTGGGAAAAGAGTTAGCAAAGGGAAGACTAGGGTTTTTTTTTCTCCACAAATGTGAGCCACATACGAAGGCAACAACTTAGTGACCTATTGGGTGTATAGTTGACTCTGAACTTGGGAAAGTACCTTTGTGTCCCCATGCGTCATGGTCGTGTGACTAAAAACATATACAGTTATGTGATGATAAAGTGAAGTCAAAGTTGAGTGGTTGTGTTGCAAAAAATATCTCCTTTGCAGACAGGAATACATTGATCTCTTCGGTATTATCTATAGTTCCAATGTATGCCATGCCAAATAGCCTTGCTACTAAAGAAAACAGGCAAAAAGGTAGAAAAGGCTTCTCAAGACTTCCTTTAAGGATCACAGTTGAGAAGAAAAAGACACATGCTGTGTCTTGGGAAATTGTGTGTGTATAGACAAGATGAAAGGAGGCCTCCGTATTCCATATTTATATACCTAGAACCAAGCTTTTTTAATGAAAGTTGGTAGGGTCTAATACATAAAAAGGAGGTTCTCTGGTCTTGGGTGGTGAGGAGTAAATATAAGTGTGGAAATGACTTGATTCCACAAATAGATCATAAAAGACCTAGTTCGAGAGTTCATAGTGGTATTAAGCAGACTTGGGATCTCTTACATTCAAGTATAGAGTATTGTTTGTAGCCCAATGGAGAAGAAACAATTAGATGGAAATATGAAAAGCATAGCCATTTTTCTATAAAGACTACATATGCTTATCTTAGGAAAAGGAGGGAACGTTGAACCCATTATGGAGTAAATTTTGGAAAACGAGGATTCCTCAAAGATGTAAATCATTTATGTGGATGGTGCTATATCACAAGCTGCTGACTAATAAACTTCATATACGAAAGCACTTAAGTAACGATGCTAGTATCACATGGTGTAAGGATGCAGGTAAAGATATTCTTCATGTCCTACGAGATTGCCAAGAATCCAAGATTTGTGGAAAGCTTACATTAAACCAGATTTTGTAGATCAATTCTTCAGCGCTTAGCTTTAGGATTGGTGTCGAATGAATATTTCCATAAATGTTGGTATGATAAATGATGACTGGAAGAGCTAATTCGCAATAGTGTAATGGCTTCTTTAGAAGTTTAGAAATGAATGTATTTTCAAAATACTACGAAATCAAATGCTTTGATCTCGAACCATGTAAAGGTCATCTTAAAGTGGATGACACAAGACTAGTAAGATCTTCGAGTGATGACACTGGGAAGGAATAGACCTAATATCCCAACCAGTGGATATAACTCAAACATATCGCAACTTTTTGTGAATGGTGCATCATAGCGGTCAAATGCAGCAAGCAAGTGTAGAGGAGTCTTGAAGGAGCATAATGGTAGCCCATTGAGAGATTTTATGCTTGCTTCAAGAAGGTGATGCCCTTTCTACAGAACTGTGGGCATGTTTAATAGGTCTAAAGATCACATGGGATAATGGATTCCACTCCTTAATTCTGCATAGTGATGCCATAGAAATTGTGAACCTAATAAAAGGAGGGAATGTAGACATCCATATGTATTGTGGGCTTATTATGGAGATTCATGATCTACTTAGCTAGAGTTAGGAAGTGGGTCTATGCATTATTGATTAAGTTCAGAATGCTAAGGCTAACTCTCTTGCGAAGCAATCTTTGGGAGTGGTGCCTGGTTTCTATCATCTAACACTGCATGTGCCCAATTTCCTAGATTATCTAAAACCACCTTAAGCCCTCGTTTTCTTTCCTTTGTTGCTTTCTTTTTTCTTTACTTTTGCTTCTTTTGTATTAAAAAAAAACATACGAAAAACTAAGATGGTCACATACCAGACTTGGTTAAGAATCAAGGTGAGACACAATTAATACAACTAGATTTGACTCATGCTGACGTTAATAGGTAAGATTTGGTCATACCCTCAACTCATATAGCAACATTTAGCCATCTATGCGGTGTCACACGAGATCATTTGGACTAGTAAAAGCTCAGCCATTACTTCTAGACTTGATAAGCCTGAATTAAAACAAAAGAAAACTAGTTGTGGCCCATTTAACCAAAGGGCAAAATGGTTAACCTAAGAACTGGGCCATTTAATCAAAGGGTATCAGAGTCAAAATCAGGAGTTGGCCATTTAATTGAAGGGTACAATGTTTAGATCTATAATTCCATTTCGCCAAGGATATCATAGTTTTTTTTTTTTAGGACAACAAAGGGTATCATAGTTAAAAGCATTTAATTGAAGGGTACAATTTTTAGAACAATACAAAAAGGCAAAATGTTTAACCAGAAGTCCAAACTTCAAATCTATGCAATGCATGAACCATTAAGTAACCTTAAGTTGTCACTGTTCACCAGAACATTGAAATGAGTTTGGAACTAATGAAATTCTCAGCTCCCATGGCAAAGTATTAGGGGATATATTGATTTGAGAGACTTGATTAGTATTAATTTTTTTAATACAGTTACACATTATTCATACACGGAGAACGATAAAATCACATTAGTGGCAAAGCTCTCCCAATAAATATTAACACAAAATTAATATTAATTTTATATAAGGTCTTTTTTTTGTAATTTTTTCATTCTTTGTAATTTTTTAATTCAACTAATAATTAAATTAACTGATATTTAATAAATAAACAATATCACTATATTATTTAATACTTGAAAAGCAACATTACACTATCCTTCACTCAAGGATACCTAGTGCTCTTAAAATGAAAAACAAATTAGTACTTTAACCTAACTTTTTATTGTAAATACAATTTTTTCAGAAAAAATAATAATTAAGCCTTGCTTAAGGAGTGACTCCCAAAATCACACTTAGCATGATATTGTAGATTGGTCGGTAACTATAAATTAACTTTATGTAAAGAAAAGCCAACTTTTCCGCCCATTTTTGTGGCTAAGATTATTCATTAACAATGTGCTAACAAGAGTAACTAATTATTATAACAGTAAACGATCTAGACAGCTAAAAGTGTAAAAAGTAATAAAGTAAAGTATTTGTCCAGAACAAAAAAGGTGACAAAGTAAAGTAAATGTACATTAGAGATAATGATATAATAAAGTTTTAAAGGACAGTTGCGTTTCCAACTAAATATGTAAAATGAAGGGAAAACACAAGGTCCTATAGTTTGATCGTTGTACTTTTAATTTTATAATTTTTTCAGTTTTTTTAATCTTTATAGTTTCAGCATATTAAGTAATATTTGTTTCTCAAGTCTTTAACAATGTTAAATTAAAAAGACTATAAGAACTGAAAATACTAAAAATAAATTACATGGACTAAAAAAAACCAATAAAACTGTATGTGCTAATAATTATATTTTTTTAAAATGAATTAAAATACCAATTCAAACAACTATAAATTTAAGAATTTCACTTTTAATTAAGGTATTAAGATTCAAAAGTAAATTTTCATATTATAACGAGATTCCTGCTTATAATTAGTGTAAATCAATATTTGTAACTCCTTTTTTGAAAAATTAGGAGGACCAAATAGTTTTTAATTCAATCTTTTAAAACCTAATTACATTTTCACAAACGTTTGCTAAGGCATCAACAATTCAACATATCTGGCCATTATCGATAATTAAAAATCGGCAACACAGGCTACCGCACCCTGGGTGCTAGATTTGTTGACATTTTAGAATCGTTAACAAAAGCCATGTTTTCATCTTATTTATGTGACCGATAATAATCACAAATATGTTAGATTTGAAAGTGTCATCGAAATAGCTGTTGATAGAAAGGAAATTAGTTGACTATTAAGTTATGTATATATAATTCATGGATAAATTAATATATAAAATTAATCATATAGAGTCATCAAGAGTTGAGGGAGTTTACTATAAAGTTTCAATGATTAAAGAGATTATGTGTACAAAATACAAAGTTAAAGGAAGTCATATATGATTTACCCTTTAAATATGCTGATAAATTAGCTAAGCTTTCTCATAATTTAGAATGTTAAGTTTTGCACCTTTAATCAATCCTTACTTCCCTCACTGGAGTGGTGATTGATGAAGTAATAATTTAGTTGTTTTGTCCCTTTAATCAATCCTTACTTCCCTCATAAAGATGGTGCTTGATGAAAGTAAAACTTTGGATGATGTTCCTGTTATGTAATCACTTTTGATTAATGAATGCACTCATTCAGTCAAAAGAACATAATTTAAATTTTAAAAATTAGAATAGACCAGTTCACTTAGCTCATTAGTTTTCTCGTCAAACTAATCAGTTTGATCTAATTTTTAATACTTGAGATTTTATCACCAAAACAAACTTTCCATAGTACAAAGTTTTATATTTCTCGTGTGATGCATATAGAAAAGACAATTGAGCAAAAATCTAAATCTCTATTGCTTTTCTCTCTCCTCTACTATATATATAACACTCTAATACAACCTACATTATTCACAACTCTTTTCCGATCATATAAGCGAGACTTAAAAGTTTGTGAACATTAAAATACAAGCTAGCTAGAACATAAACATTGAATCATCATCGATTTTTCTCTTTTTTCCATAATAAGAGAGGAAGTTTGATAAAACAATCATCATCGTGCTGACAAACAATGCCTCTCTCCAAACTTCTGTAACATACAGAAAGCGGACCACACCATTGCACAGATAATAAAGCTCCTCTTTAAGACTAACTACATTATATATATATATATATAACTCCTTAACTATGGACTATATATGTTCATTCTCCATCCACGGAGCCATGGACGTACAACACTAAATGTAGCTGTTCTTGTGCTCAAAATGAAGCATCAGCAACATACTACTGTGTGAAGTATTTACTGATATAGCTTGATAGATGTTTGCTCAGTGGAAAATGGCCTCCTCACTATCATCAAATTCTGAAAATGGAGACTTACGATTCTACCAGAAGGATTCAGCTGTGGATTATTTTAATTTCCTTGAATGCAAATCTCATAGGAAGTAACTTAATTGCTGTTTCTTCTCGAACCACCTTCACCATATAAGTCATTCCACTGCTTCAACTCACTCATTCCTGCTCCCTCAGCTGCAAAGCTGCAGCAACCTATGTTCCCAAAACTATTAAACATTATTATTTTAATATAAGGAAGAAAGGTAGTTTCTTTAGTCTACTCTTCAATATGTTTATTTATGGGATTATAAAACTTTTACTCCCTCAAGTTTGGTGCCTCAAATTTAATTTTGATCGATTCAATCCCTTAAATTCAATCCCTTAAATTTGCTTCAGTTATTGATTCAGTGTCTATTGTTTTAATAGCAAAAAACATGGTTAAAGTTTGCTTACATGCATAACAAAATATTGATGGCAAACACATAAGTTAATGAAAAGAAGGTAATTATTTAAGTAGAAAAGAAAACTTTAAAAATTTTTAAAAATAAAAGAATAAAACGCATTATAAGGGACTAAATTATAAAAATTAAATTGATTTGAGCACTAATTTGTTCTCATTTAGCTACAAA
>NW_026557387.1:0-23402 GCF_029017545.1 Prosopis cineraria | reverse complement strand
TATTATTATTTTGTGGATTTTTCAGTTGTAAACCTATGCCTATAAATATGAGGCATTTTCATTGCATTTCATTTATCAATCAATAAGAAAGCTTCCCCTTTTTCTCACTCTCTCTTTCTACTTTTTTTCTCTTCTCTTTTTCTCTAATTTCATAACAATAAATATGTTTCTTTAACTAAGAATAAGATGATATGCGTGTTATACAAAAATAAATGACAATTTAAATAGACTATATATGTTCATTTTATATCAAAGCTTTTTCTCTCAATGAAATTCATTAAATATTAATTTATAGGAAAAATATAATTATTGATCCCTATAATTTTATTAAATTTTTTTTAGTCTCTATAATTTTAATAAGATTAAATGACATTTGCTACTCATATCCCTATAATTTTAAAGTTTTTAAGTTTTTAATCTTTATAATTACACGAATTAAAAGTAAAACCTGATAAAATTATAGGGGTCAATGGTTATATTTTCCTAATTTATGTTTTTCCAATATTATATTAATTTTTCTAACATCTTAGTTTTTTTTTTTGACCGAAGCATCTAATCTAGGTACTATTAAAACGTGTAAAAGATATTGAAGGAGTGAAAGAAAAAATATAATGAAGTGACCTTACTTTGACTTTCATTATGCATGCCTTATAAATGTGCTTTTTCATTGAAAGAAATGAAACTTTTAATTTCAGACTTTTTCAGTTATTAATTTAATTCTGTGGGTTGTTGGATATCATTCACGCCCTTATAATTTTATAACTACATATAAGTAAGTAGTCCTTATAGTTAAAAAAATGGAGCAGGAGAAAATCACATGAAATTAAAAAATACATTAGTTTCATAACCCTATAGAATTTCTAAACTTAGGTGTATTTTTTCTAAATTGGATTTTTTCATTTTTCTATACTTTTTTCAATTCGTAAGGACTACTTTCATGTGGAACTATATGAACGTAATTGATGATAAATAAATTACATGGGCCAAATTGATGACATAGAAAGTGTGTAGAGACCCAAATCTTTATCTTCCCATTTTTCTATAAAATGGGAAAGAAAATGTCTTTTTTTTTACACAAAAGAAAATATTTTTTTTATAAAAATGGGAAAGAAAATGTCTTTTATGAGTGGTCAACCTCAAGTAGGCAGAGTCTAGGCCCAAACGAAGAAAACACACACCTTGTTGGGCTAAAATTGGCGGAAAAGTCCATAGTAACCACAAGTCAACGGAAAAATTTGGACAAAATGGGCCCATAATAAATACCTAATTTTCGTGTAGGCCCAGTAATATCAAATATGAATTAATTAGTACTATTAAATACCAAATAATTACTTAAAAAAATGCTCCCTCCATTAAAAAATATAAGGCATTTTTAATTAAATTTACTCTCTAATAAAATAGTTACTTATTTTAAATTAATTTTATCTTTTATATTTACCCCTATTAAATACCCTACAATAAATATAAAGTCATTATCAATAGGAACATTTTTGAAAAAAAAACAATGATTACACCTCGAAAGATTAAAAATATTTTATATTTTTTAACTTTCAATTCCTCAAAAAATATTTTATATTTTAAAACAGAGGAGTAAAAAAAAAAAAATTCCGACATGACCACATGGATTAGCTATCTTTCATATTATTGTAGTCTTAGATGGTCTCGTGGCCAGCATAATATATGGCACAGTCAGTAAGAAAAGTCGTTTCAGTTGCGAATATATGAGAAGTTTTCATTTATGTAATATTTGTTATTTTGTTACTAACAGTATTTATTATATTATTCTTTCAAATTTTCAAGTCTCGTAGGGTAGAATGTGAGGGTTTGAATTCAGATCCCTTAAATATTAGGGTGTATAGAGACAGGGAAAAAAGAATAATCTTTTGATTAAGTTATTATGTTTTTTATGTTGTTATTTGGTTGATATCTCTTATATATATATATATATATATATGATAGAAGAATAAGAATCCTTTTTCAAAGCTCGACACTAAGCTTGAAACTTATTTTAATATTGTGATTCTAGATCATGACACCATTAATTTTTAAAAATATTATTTTAAAACAATAATATCTTTAAAATTGACAAGATCTGCTTTCTCTTATCTCGAAATATTCTTTCCCCAGTCCCATGATTTCAACCATAATTTTTTAACTAAGTCACAATTTTAAATTTTAATTTTAAATCATAAAAACTTTCAAGTATCATAATTTTCTCACACCAAATCTTATTCGTGAAATTAATTTTAATTTTAATTATAATTTAAACGTGTATTTGAATAGGTTTTTTATAATTTAGATATATTGATTTATTTTTTAAATTCAGAATGAGGAAGTTGCCAATCCGCTGTCAATTTTTCCTGATCCCTAATTATTCCCTCTCATTCCGTGATTTTATCCATTAACATAACTTCTTAACTAATTTTTATAATTTAAATTTAAATTTAAAAATCTTAAAAAATTTTAAGTATAATAACCTACCCGCATCTCAATTCAGTTTGTGAAATTCATTTTAATTTTAATCTATTATCTTTACTAACGCGGGATGGCCAAGTCTACAGTAAATAAACAGTGCTCCATCCATTGCCTTTATTAACGTGCCCAAGGTCATTACGTGTTCCAGTTCTCCATCTATTGTTCTGTTATTATTATAATATAATATTATGATATTAGAGAAAGGGATTCGAATACTGTAGTATTAATAATTAATAATATTATTATAACTTTTGGTGATCCCTTTGTTTTTTCCTCATGCAACTAATATTTTATTTTTTTTGAATCTAACTTGTAACTTCTGTAACCCAAAAAAGACGGAGAAAGGGGACGCCGGTCTTGCGTCCACGGGATCGATTAAATGGGAAGGTTGATGCGTCAGTTGGCGAGATTTCAATAATTTTCAAATTCTTAGTGATTTTTGTGTTGCCGTTTCGCACCACCAGGTGAAATTTTAAATATATTGTTTGCCCAGTGTGGTATTTGTACGTGCATAACATCATCAGGTGAAATTTTTGTCATCATATTCGTGCATTTCTTGTCCCAACATCTTTATTTGTCCTTCTTTGGTTATTTTTGTTGTTGATCTTTGGGGGAATCGTGTGTTTATGTCGGTGGGTTGTAAACGGTTTGTGCGGTCATGTCATTTGCTTGGTTGTGTTTTTTATTTCCCTGTCTTTTGTTCTTTGGATGAGGTGATGATTCATAGGTATTAGCGCAGAGGAAGAAGTATTATGAGACGATTATATAAAGATGGGTCGTTGATCGGAGTCTACCACATTGGTGAGTTCCCTATTTATAAGTGATATTTTCTGCCCAGAGCTAATTGTTTGTCACCATATTGTGTTCATGGCCTGCTCAGTGAACTGTTCCACCATGTGAGGATTGCCCCCGACGATGTTTACATTCTGGACAAGGCTGGGGATCTTGGAAGTGACCTTTCCTTTTTTTATTGTCCCCCCATTTCATTCTTTCAGCTAGCGTCTCTCACTTCGCTTGATCTGTCGGGTGTTCGTGGTATTATGGTGGATTTTTTGTGTCAGGGGTCGTCTTCATGTGCACTTTCCAGGTGAGATTTTCGTCCTCCAGCTATCCTGTTGTGCGTCATTTGTATCTGGTCTATTCTTTGTTCACTTTTTCCCTTCTTAGAGGATTTGTTTGGCTTTACTAATTTTAGTTGCATTCAGAGGGGAAGACTCGTGATGCCCTCGATGTTCCAGGTTTGTTTTGTTCTTCATCCGGTCGTCTAAGCCTTGCACAGGCCAATTCAAGGAACATTTATTTTTTGGCTTATAAGATCCATGCTATTGCAAATTTATACTTCTCGGGCTGATTTGAAAGTAAGTATTTTTTTGGCTTACGCATGTGTGCTTCTTTAATATGTGAGATTTGGTTTCTGCCTAATGTCGGGGTTAGGATTGCCCAGTTTCCTTCACATTTATGGGTTTCTCTATAATTAAATGAAGTAGAAGAATATTATTTTATTGACTGGCTGAAATTTGTGTCTACATGATGGAAATAAGATATTTATGTTTATTTTTCTCTCTTTTTTCTTTGTTTTTTCCCTACTGATTCAGATTTGACCATCTTGCTCTTGATATTAAAGGAGAATCTAATCGTTTAATCACCAGTGCTGATATTAGTAAGGATAAAGGTAATTATAATTCCTCTACCATGGCTACTTCACTAAAACTTGAAGACTCAACTATTTATTGCTATGCAGGTCACGCATTTAAGTCACTGAACACATCAGGATTTGTAGCTAAATAAGGAAAGCTCATTGCAGATCGTATTGATGGAATCTGGTAAAGTGCTATATTGTCTAATTGAATTTTTTGTCAACGGTAAGAAAGCATATTGGTAATGTCGCTTTTAACATTTTGGTGAATTTGTTATCATACAGGGCATGATCAAGAATAGAAAAAACAGGGAAGCATGAGCTGTTGTATCTTAGCATCATTCATATCGTTGGCATTATCTTAGGTGGTGAGAGTTATGAGTAACTAGCAAAAAACTTTTAGGCTCAAACCTCTACTTCAAAAAGTCAACGGATAATTTAATCAGGATTTCTAACGGACTAAGATGGGTTGAAAGACTAAGTTGGGGCTAAATTTTTTTTGCATGGTTTCTAGCGGTCAGATTCTCATGAGTCATCCTAGGACATGTACTGAGAAAAATAATGTTGCAATTTGTTATAATGTTTATTGAGCGGAGAACTAATAGAACTCTGCTGTATAATATCAAAACCTTAGAACTCTGCTCTATAATAAATTTCTAACAGGGAAATAAATGCAAGAACTAACCAAATATGGGAAATTCTAAGGTTTTGATATTAAATCAAACTAGCCGAATCAGTGTCACAAAAAGAAAGGCCATTGATTCTAGCCAAAATCCTATTCCCTAATACTAAAACAAGATTACAACAAAGAGAATGAAAGCAACAACATAATAGCTCCCTCACTGGTGTTTGAGAGACCAGTATTCTCGTCACTCCTATCTAACAATCAAAACATGTCCTGAGTGATATCCAAAACAACAACGAAATATTAAGCAAGCCATAAATGATATGACTCCAGCCTCTAAACTGAATCTATAGCCAACCTAAACACATAATGACTATATCTTGATTTGCTGGACCCTTAGGATAATAATTCTAACTTGTTGGATATTTCTTTTCCACTTCTTTCCCTCCCCTCAATTTCCTCTTATATGTCTGAATATATCCTAAGGTTACATCAAAAAGACGTTAAGTTTTAAACTCATCTTGAATTATACAATGAATTTCTCTTTTTAGTTGCTGGGTTGGCAAAATGAGTGAGTCATGGATGTGATTTTTAGAGTGTAGTGATTGCCATGTAGACAAAATCATTCCAGGATGCAAAAAATGTATTAATTATTTCATCATTTTTCTCATGGTAATTTTCCATGTCTGTGACATGGTTTGCTTTTACCCCTGATGTTCTTCTTTTTTGCAAAGCTGTATAATATATTTACTTCTCCTACTGCACTTTGGTAAATACGGAGTCATGCACAGAAGTATTTCCTGAAAGTTCAGAGGAATGGAACAAGTGAATATGTACCTCCCCTTTGGCCGAAAAGAAAGGCTGCTCATCCATACCCAGAAAAGGCATATAAAAATGGCTAGCAACTTCACATAGGGGACCACTTTTCTTGTATCCATTACTTGAATCCATTGAATCTTTGTTATTTATTTATTTTTATAATTTTCATTTTAGCAGCTCCATTTGTATCCCAAGTTAAATTGCTCCTTTTCAGTGTTGAGAAAGGGTAAGTCTTAATTTCATTTACAAAGATAACCATTTTGTGATTCTTTCCTTCCAAAACTTCTAGGGAGTAAATTTTGCATTGGAAAGTAAGGGACAGAGGAGGAAGCTATCAATGATTTAAGTAGAACAACTAGCAGTTGTCCAGAATTTTCATATTCTTCATTGGTCCATATGCTACAAAATTTTATTTGCTACATTGGTTTATAACCTTCAGATTTTGTAGATGCAAAGTTGTCCAAAATTTAATGGTCCATTGGCCACTATTAGTGTGTTCTAAAAAAGCCTTCCATGCATTGTAATTAAGATTTTGGTTGAAGTGTGATGTTTTAGACAATTTTGCAGTTTGTTACCCTTAAAAAGTTCAATTACACTTTCCTGAAACACGTGACTATAAAAATTTAACTCAAATTTTAATATTACTTGCCAAATTACTTCCAGAATGAAAACTAATGGCTTTGTTGTCTCCTGCATTAGGAAGACAATATAATAGGGTCTTGAATCCTAATGATTGTTACGGTAGATGTGGAAGAAATCTTGTGCACATGCCAAGGAGTTCTTGTAATTGTGTAGTCTATCATATTTCACAATGCTTTCATTTGGGTGGCAATTGAATAATATATTACCATTTAATTTGATTGCTATTCATGATTAACTTCTCTATGAGAATGGTTCTTCCTTTTGTTCCTTATGTTCAAGAATTCACGATTAACTCATGCATTATAATTCACTACATTAAGACGTTATCTTATGAGTTCAACTCCATTGGTAACTTAATCAGTTACTTTATTTGGTTTATTGAATTTCTTGAATAAAAAAAAATTTATTTAGTCAATTATAATGGTTGATGGTAATGACATATTTAGCCCCATTAATTTCTTTTGAACGGGGACGTGTGTTTAAAAATATGTCAAAGTGATTTCATAGTTTTATAATACATGTACTTAAAGCGTTTTATAATTTTGTTTTTAAAGTTTTTTAAATTACCTGTGTAAGCATGGGGATATTAACTCTCAAATTAAATAAAATAAAATGGAGAGAAAATATTTTAATCAATTGAATTTTCAAGCAAAGTAAATGAGATTGAAAACTTTTAATAAGGAGAGATGGCAAAGGAAAATGTAAGTGAAATTAATTATGTTTTGACAATCGTGCATTACAAATATGATTAAATTGCATTACATATACATTAATTTAATCATAATGATTAAATTCCTTTATGTATTTCATGAAATACAAGTAATAATACGAGACATTGATAACTCATTTAATATTTTACTAATGAAATGAGAAAGTAACAATTATAAGTTCCTCTTTAAATTAGTTTGGTTAATTGAAAATAAATTTATATACAAAAGGCCTATAGATAATAATTCATGATAAAAGTAATAAGGCATCTTAAAAAATGATCAATGTTGTATTCTAATATATATTTGAAAACATTGAAAATGGGCTATAATTTTTTTGGTTATACCTTACACTAATTATTTAAGTTTCTTTCTTATAGGCTATACTTGTCTATCATAATTAGTTGTGATTAATTGATTATATCATTTATATTTTTCATTTGTTTGTTCAATTGTTTGCAGATAATAGAGTCTAGCTAAAGACCACATACTTAATTTTTTAAAAAAACCTAAATAACATAAATGTTGATTTCAAATTATTAGTATGTAATAACAAAAATGTTCTACAATATAACTTATCTTATGAAAAGGTAATTTTAAAAATAATTTAATTTAATTAGACGACTTCTTCCTTGTGCATCGCACGAGTTGAACACTAGTTGTAATTTAATTGTGGAAGGTTGAACCACACATATCACCACATAGGAATTTTATTTTTGTTTTATTTTATATATGCATTTTATGCAAAACGTGGTGAAACAAGTGTAATTTGTGCCTTCATAAACTTCTCCTTACCAATAGTAGAGTGAATAACCATCATTTATACCTCTACACACAAATCCACAGCTATCCACAGCTAGAGTGAAGGTGATGAAAAGTTACATGCATAACTACTTTTCAAGATGTATATGCATATTGAAAAGATAGTTCATGTTTATTGAGAATCTAAAAAGGGAAAAGCAAAGAGAAAATTATAGAACAAGATGTAACATTGGATTAGTAGATTACTTTCAATAGATAACATGCAAGGACATGAACCTAATTTATTATTCAGAATTATGTTATTCTGAATATTTAAGTCTCCAATGCAATTAAAAACTAATGCACAAATCCAAACTTTTCAAATATTGTGGACTTAGTTCCTTCAATTTTTTTTTTTTGGGTTCTTCTATGAAAGAATGCAAGACAGTGAAGTTTTTTTTTTTAATCATATAAATGCTATATATCTATGTTAATATGAGACATGCTTATGATACTTACTTACTATAATTCAAACTTCTCAAATATTGTGGACTTAGTTCCACAATTTGGACACTTCATCATGTATTTACTCTACAAGGTTTTTGTGTTATAATTTGAACGTTCATATTTTAATTTCTTATCTTGTATTGTCATCATTATTTTTAATTCCAAATACTTACTATAAATTTCAAGTTAGATGCTGCTTTGGTCATATCTCATTTCTTTGTCTCTTTTTATGCTAATATATAATTTATAATATTTTGTTAATCTAGATATTTAATATAAAAAAAACAATAAATAAGAGCACGTAGTTCAAATTTTGTTGAAATGTTTAAAAATGTGATACTTTCAATGAGAATAGAGGGAAAGTGTCGAAACTTTTTTTGTGGTCAAAGGAAAAGCATCAGAACTACCCATAATAATAATAATAATAATAATAATAAAGAGTGTGAGATCTCACACAAAAGAAAAGTGAGAGAATTTAAATAGAGAACCCTTGTGGCAATTTAATTAAACAATTTTTTAAAAAAATAGGATAATACGCTGTAGGCATTTGGAACTAAAATGAAAATAACTTGGTAAGGTAAATGACGAAACTATCGGTAAATTAAAATGAAGAAATAACATCTACGAAAGCCCTTCCTCCGTAATTGAAGAATTGCTCCAAGCACAAACGAATTACTTTTCGTGCATGTCTCAAAATATATTTTTTGAGAAGACTGAAGTTGATTTCTCTGCTCTCTTCATATGATGACACTCCTCCCATTGGCGAATTAGAGTAACATTGCCATTTGTTTTTTTGGTGCCTCAAATTTTTAACTTATGTTTTCTTAATTTTTTTTGAAAAATACATGTTGAAAGATTATCTTTATTTTAATATTGTATTAACAAAATAAAAATTTATAGAAATTAAAAAAATTGATATTAAATATACACCATTAGTAAGTTTGCATAGTCAATTTAAAAAATTATAAAAAAATTAAATATTAGATTTACATCATCCACATTAAATTCAAACTGTTCAAATTGATGATCTAAAAGATTTATTAAATTTTTTAATAATTCCAATAATTTTTAATTTTATAAATACAAAATAAAAATAAAAAATTTATATCTAAATTATTTAAATTAAATTTGAACGACTCAAATTTTATCAAGATGTAGAGAAGGGGTGGAGAGCATGGACTTGAATTTTCTTCCTTGCAAAGGAGAGAAAAGAATAAATCAATATAGATTTAAACCGTCAAATTAAATTTGATAAATTTAAATTTAATAATTTTTAAAAATATAAATTTAATTTAAACCGTTCAAATTTATAATTTAAAAATAATAGAAAAAAATAAAGGAGAGAAACCCAATCCAAAGAGCATAGGAGGTTTGTAAGTATTCCCAATATTATTGCCATGTCTTGGTGCTTCAACTCTTCTAGGGACGGGACAGCATTTTTCTTTATTTTTTTTTTCAATATGAAGTTAATTACTTTAAAACTGGATAGAAGACAAAAACGAACTAGTACGCCTTTGCAGAGGGGTGTCAAGAAATTATGAATTTGACAAGCCAACTTTCAGTCTCTCTAAATATATTATTTGATGTAACCATCCAACTTGCCTTGATTCTTTCTTCTCGTGTTATTTTTGTCTCTTCCCATAAAATTATTGTGGTCAGGGGGGCTCCATCAAATTGCATCTTAGTTTACATGCATATGACAGGATTTACATTACATAATGTCTTTAACGATAGAAGGTTTTTAAATATAACACATACACACACATTCAAATTACAATCCAATATTCTACATTTATAACAACATTTTAGATTTATTAATCAAGAAGATGATGATCCAATCTTGTCTGTGAATCTTTAAAAAAAATATTAAAAATGAAATAAATTAAAATTGGTGTGAGTGATAGAGATATTCTATCTCTTGTCTTTTAAGTAAGTGATTTTTTTTGGTCAACAACTTAAACAATTGATTGAAAATCCAAAAATCAGCTCTTGTATATACAAAAATTTAATTAAAAAAATTAATTTTTGTCCTTGATATTTTGAGGGATTTAATCTCTCCATAGAAAGAGAGCAAATCACATCATGCAAGTTACTGAGACGCTTTTCGTGTAACTTACGAGCCACTCCGTCTCAATATTATACTTCATATTGATTATTAAAAGAAAGTACTCTAAGACATGATTTTTATTTTTAGTAATTTTATTTTTAATAAGTTTTGTATATTAAAATTATTATTATATTTATTTTTTGTAAAGTTTTATATTTTAATAATAATTTTATGTAACATCAATTCTCAACCATTTAAAAATAAATTTAACGATTGAGATGGAAAGTGAAAAGAAAGTAAAGAAGAAAAAAAATAAAGAGAAGTCAAGTCTCAATTTTTTTAGAGACGGACAGCATTTTTCTTTATTTTCTTTTCAATATGAAGTTAATTAATTTAAAACTGGATAGAAGACAAAAACGAACTAGTACGCCTTTGCAGAGGGGTGTCAAGAAATTATGAATTTGACAAGCCAACTTTTCAGTCTCTCTAAATATATTATTTGATGTAACCATCCAACTTGCCTTGATTCTTTCTTCTCGTGTTATTTTTGTCTCTTCCCATAAAATTATTGTGGTCAGGGAGGCTCCATCGAATTGCATCTTAGTTTACATACATATGACAGGATTTACATTACATAATGTCTTTAACGATAGAAGGTTTTAAATATAACACATACACACATTCAAATTACAATCCAATATTCTACATATATATCAAAATTTTAGATTTATTAATCAAGAAGATGATGATCCAATCTTGTTTGTGAATCTTGAAAGAAAAATATTAAAAATGAAATAAATTAAAATTGGTGTGAGTGATAGAGATATTCTATCTTTTATCTTTTAAATAAGTGATTTTTTTTGGTCAACAACTTAAACAATTGATTGAAAATCCAAAAATCAGCTCTGGCATACACAAAAATTTGATTAAAAAAATTAATTTTTGTCCTCGATATTTTGAGGGATTTAATCTCTCCATAGAAAGAGAGCAAATCACATCATGCAAGTTACTGAGACACTTTTCGTGTAACTTACGAGCCACTCCCTCTCAATATTATACTTCATATTGATTATTAAAATAAAATACTCTAAGACATGATTTTTACTTTTAGTAATTTTATTTTTAATAAGTTCTAAAAAGTATATTTAAATTAAAATAAAAAGTTAATCATTAGATTCAAGCGAAACATACATTTTAAAACAAATTTCTCATACATTTTGACAATATTAAAAAAGTTTGTGCAATCCATTTCAAATATTAGAAATTATTATTAATTGTCTTAAAACAGTTGTGATTTATTTTCACATAAAATATTATTTGTCTTATAATAACTAATAAGAAATAAAATTGAAAAAACTTAAAAATAAATTTTCTAAAATTATTTGAAAATTATATAATCGAGCCAAATTTAGATTAGTTATTTTTTAAATTACACTCATGTATGCCGTGTCAGAAAATTAATTTTACTTTGTGTTTTCAAAGCGGCAATTATTATCTCAACTGCCATGTTGGCTTTTGCCTTCTCCGTTTGGTGCGTTTGGGCAGATTCTTAAACAACCTGTTTTTTCACACATACGAAATATCGTCGGGTTCTCAGCCTAAGCCATAAATTTCCACCAACCACCCATGAATACGAAATCGAATAGGATATGAGTTAGTTTGATCCGAGCAGAGTTATGAGTTGGCTTGCCCATTGATGGAGATGAAATCACTATTACCTCTTCTTCGCATGCACTTCGATATTAACGAATGCTTCCTTCTTATCCTACCTCGTTTGACCAATTCATTTTCCTCTATAGTCTCTCTTCCTCTTTCATCGCTAATTCTCAGAGACTAGGAGCCATTCCTTACCAGGTTTGTGCTTCGTAATAATGGTGTTTGATCTTCTGTGATAGTGTGTGTGCTTCATTTTGGAAAGTTTTTTTTACTGAATGTCACGAACTTGAAGCTAGTTCAATTTTTTATTTGGATTTTCCTTGTGGTATATAATTTGTTTGCTTGTGCGTCTTTCATGAATTCTCTGTCTGGGACTTTTCATGTTTCTGAAGTTTTTTCGCCACTCTGGCGAGCTGTAAATTGCGTTTCAGTCGATTTATTTATTTATTTTTTAAATTTCGCGCTGTTTTTGAAATAATTACTCTCAGTGACGTGATTTTAGTACTGTATCCTCTGTGATCGTTGGAATGTCTCTCTATTTTTTTTTTTAATCAACGATGGAAATCGTATTTCAGAAAACAACTACTTCTTCACAGGTTAAAGCCTTGTGATTCTGTAGCTGAAGATGGGGAAAAAGCGTGTGATGGTGCCAGTGGAACAGGTTGACTTATCCACTGTCAAATATGAACAAGAGGGTATCCAAGGTCATTAATTCTCGTTTTCGGATGAATTTTTTGGTTTAGTTCAACGATAATATAGTGTGAAGGGCCGATGAATGGGATATTCTGCTCATATTTGTTAGCATTTTTCCTTGTTTTGCAGCTCCACACTTGACTGGATTCCTGTTTAGGTTCTTTGTTCTGATTGTTGAAGCACCACTGATAGGGCCTTTGATAATATCTACACTGCGGAAGTCGAATAAGATTGATGAGGTTGGTTTGTTTGTTTTTCGCTCCAAATAGGTGTTCCATGTTCATGCATTTCATTTGCTGGGTTTAAACTGTGAAATTTCACCGGGGGAGCTATGGTTTATGAGTAGAGTGAGCTTGACAGTTTCAAAGTGAATTGACTAAATGTTTTACTTATTTGCAATCAATAGTTGTTGCGGAACACTGTGATACCAGAAGAACCCATGTTCAAACCTGAATATCCACCTCAAGGTAGCTTCTTCTGCATGTTAGTAATTGATGTCATTTTACAGCGCTTTTGGGAAGGCATATTAATTTTTCTTTGATTATACAACTTCATAATTCTTGACAGAATGGCGAATATTTTTTTTGAACTGAATTCACTTTATCAAAATTAGATTCTTGTCAATCTTTGGGCTAATTAGGATTATTGTAATTTATTAATATTAGAGAAAAGTGCCACGAATTAACTTCTTCAAATAGTTTACATTGGACTGGAGATGTATGATTTATACTGCCCCCTAATACTATGATTTAATTTCAGAAAAGGAACCTGGTGTTGTCATTCTTGATGAAGATGGGAGACCTGATGATCGAGTTGAAGCTGCGTTGAATTGTCTTCCGCATTATGATCCTGCTGCATGCTGGGGGAATTCCTCTTTGCCATTTCGGTACTGGAAAATACGTGATTATGCTTATGCTTATCGATCAGGAAAAGTAACACCATCTATGGTTAGTGGTATTCACTTGCTGAGAACATCTTTTTTATTTTATTCATTTATAGCTATATTGTAAGTAAATTATTCTGGTTTGGATATATAGGTAGCAGAGAATATCATTTCTGTTATGGAGGAGATCAGTAATAAGAAACCCCGGGAACCACTATTGATATCTTTTGATGCTGAGGAAGTCAGGAGGCAGGCAGCTGCATCTACTCACAGATTTGAAGCAGGTATTACTGTTTGGTTCTAACAAAGATAGTGTTGCTGCAGTATGCTTTAATCGTGATTATGCCGACATGTGATGGAATTGATAGTGAATCGCCTAAGACCTAACCCACCTCCTTGACTTTTATCTGATTGCATAGGAAATCCATTATCTATTTTGGATGGAATTTTCATGGCCATTAAGGATGACATAGATTGCTACCCCCATCCATCTAAGGGTAAGTTAATATTTCTTTTAGTGAATAAATATAAAAAATATTTATATTATTTCATGGTGGCGATAGGTGCTACTACATGGATGCATGAGGTACGCACTGTTAAAAAGGATGCTGTCTGTGTTTCAAGGCTGCGCAGCTGTGGCGTCATATTTGTGGGGAAGGCAAATATGCATGAGTTGGGCATGGGAACGACAGGGAATAATCCTAATTACGGGTGAGACTTTATCTTAGGTGAATTATGATTAACTTAATTAAGGATGCCATCTCAACATCAAAATTTGATCTTTTACAATGACGAAATCAGACAGCTTTAGAGACTATTTAGTCTAATTAAATTTATGAAGTATTGGAGTGTCTCTGCTAGCCTTGTTTGGGATGTAATTGGAATCTAAGCATAACTCAATCATTCTTCAGCTCGATTGGGACAAAAGTTAATTAAGTGGAGAGGCTAAATGCTTGAGTCCTGTTATTTTCTGTTCCATCAGGAGTTGTAGAATAAATGCATGTATGATGTATCTGATCACCTAGATAGCTGAAGGTTAGATTTTTTTTTAATTAAAAATTCAATGGTAGCAAAGCTAATATTAGTATAGCATTTTCTGTTTATCTTGTGAAAATTTCTTTTTCCATAACTGCCAGCTTTAAGCAAATTGTTTTTATATTCGTTCCCTACATATTCACTTTGCTTACTGTCAAATCAATCAAGAGCTTTACACTGTAAAGGGTGCAAAATACAAGATGGCAGAGAAAATATGTCAAAGCCATTCAAAAATTTTAAGAGAGATCTTTCCACACTTTTAATTGCTATTAATGTTATTTAACTTTTAATGTCAGCTATTAGTAATTTTCACATTTCAGTGCACTTGTAAATTTTTTATATAATCCATGTAGCTGACTCCACCTAGTGGGATGAGGCTGCTTGTTGTTTTTGTTGTTGTAGTACACTTGTAAATTTAATATATCTTCTACTCTGTTTCTTGAGCGTTTAGTCTGCTCATAGTTTCCTCATGTTCTGTATCAAAAATTTTATCATGATGGCTGGTTTTTCAATTTAACTTTCTTGAAGTGCAGAACTACAAGAAATCCTCATGCACCTGATAGGTATACTGGTGGATCTTCTTCAGGTCCAGCTGCAATTGTAGCTTCTGGACTTTGTCCTGCTGCACTGGGAACTGATGGGGGAGGTTGTGCAAATACAACATGTAAAATTGAATGATTTATCCCCATATTTCATCTGTTCTGATTTTAATGTTTGCCTGGAAATGAATGAGAAAGGCAGGTTCAGTCCGCATTCCTTCTTCCCTTTGTGGTGTAGTTGGGGTTAAAGACAACATATGGACGGACAGATATGAAAGGGTAATTTCTGACCCCATGTGATGGACCATATGATTTGATTTTCCAATATGCATTATATATGGTCTAACAAGACATTTTAGTCCTTGGTAAGACTATCGAAATCTTCAATTTCATTTAGGAATTTGGGTGAGAATGCTTGGATTTGTTCCTCTGGATTTTTTTGATGTAAATCTTTACTTTGAGGTGAAGGCTATAGTTTGAATTGTGATAATCAATAAAATTAGTATGAATAATATTCCCTAGACTATTAGACCTTAAAAAGCTATTCTCAGATATGTTATGAGATTTTGGAAGTCAGAAATGAACAATCTTCTTCATGTAAACTGTGAAGCTGTCCCAATTGTGGGATAGATTTATTGGAAATTTTATTAAACAAGAAGTTTGTCCAGCCTTACATAACTTTTTTTGATCAGATTTAGATGTTTTGGTAGAGATAAGGAATGTAAGATCTCTGGAGATTTGATGTTAATGCAGGCTTGTTGGCTTTATGGACAGAATGAAATTTGTGGAATTTTAGCAAGAGGTTCCCATTGCACTGTTAATGGAATAGAGTAGTAGAGTATTTTTTTCGTGACTTCTTTGGGTTCATGGTCATGATTTATTTGAGGGAGTTCTTGGGTTGTTATGTAATTGTAATATTAAGAGGTTAGTTACTGTTAGTTCATTAGAGTTAGTTATAGTGGGTCTTCTTTAGTCTTCTCTAGTGGGTCTTCTTTAGTCTTCTTTAATGATGAGCAAGAACCCTCTGCCGCTCGAAGAGATAGTGGGCCTTCTTTAGTCTCCTCTCAAGAAGTGTGTGAGAGGGTGCAACAACCCTTGATGCAAGATGGTGACATCAAGAAGGAGCATTGGTGTGAGTTCGATTCCAAAGAAGTGGGTTCAAGGTTTTGCAAATGGGGCTGTTCAGAGCAACTAATCGCCACCCGATGAAGTAAACAGTCTGGTTCAACCAATTGAACCAATCTGGCATTTGACCCGGGAACTGGACCCGGGTCAACCCGGGTCAAAGCCAAAAAAAATAAAAAAAAAAATTTAGACTAAATTGCTTAGATTCACAATTTCTCTTCTCTAATCACTAATTCTCTCCTTTCTTCTCTTCTCTAATTTTTAATCTCTCCTTCATGGTCCAAACTCAATCTCTAACTTTTCCTCCAGCATCTGCCTCCAGCTTTAAAGATATAATATTTAGCATTGAGATCGAAAGCTTATGAGTCATGACATGACAGTATGCCTCTAGCTCCAACATTTTCCTTTGAGATCATAAGCTTGTATTGACATGCCTCTACCTCTAGCTCCAATGATCCAAGTATCTAGCTTTTGGAGTTGAAATCCCAAGCACCATTAACAAATTAATGTTTTATTTATATAATTGCACATATAAATTTTATTTTTTATTTAATTTTTATGTCACCGGTTTGATCGCCGGTTTAACCGGTTAGACTATGAAAACCGCGACCCGTTGCTCTTTCCGGTTTGATGTCCGGTCCGGGTTTCAAAACATTGGTTCAGAGTCTTTTGCAGTTGGAGTTCGCAAACATGTTTGCCGTCGCTTGCATTTAAAGACCTAATTCAGATGAAGGGGTGGAGTACTTGAGTAAAGCCAAAGAAGGTTAGAAAGATTGTCGTCTTCACTGCTGTCTTCTCTAGTATCTCCATTGCAGTCTGTTTTTGTATCTTCAAAGCAATCTTTGCCGTCTGCTTCTTTTCTTGAAATACTCTGTGTCATTATTTTTCTGGATGAGTTTTCTGCTTCCACTGCTCAGAAGATCATGTGGGGATGTGCCTTAAGTGCTGAAAAGTCAACGGCACCCATCTCTTTCTATTGGTGGGACCTGCAAAGGTGGTACCAACTACTAAAAGTAAGAAAGAAGGAGGAAAAGGACAAAATGGGTAGCAGCACGGCTAAGGTCTCGTGAATGGGCAGATGGATAAGTGTTAGCTTGGCAGAAGTATTGCACACGTGGGTGCATAGGTCAAAGACAGATTTCCTCTATTTTCAAATGGTTATTGCTTTTGTGGTTTTAGTAGGTGCCAGCTATCATCCACTGTCAATATATGGGCTCAAAGGTCAAATAACATGGCCGATATTATTTGCATAAGTCCATTAATGAAGGAAGTTCTTTGCTGGGCTTCAACCATTTAATTACTTCCTACCCATTTAATTGTTTTGCTGTGGTATAGAGGGGAATTGATTAAAATGCTGTCAGGTCAGGTCTGAATGAGTTTCTTCACTTTATTCAAGCACTGAACAGTGAAGTGAATAGTGAAGTAAAGAGAACAGTGAACAGTATCTTCCAGGAGTTTATTGCCCTCTTTTCAATATTTCAGTTAAAAATACCCTCAGATTGCTGTGCATGACCTTTGAGGGCAAAGGTCTTTTGGGAGGGTGGTATTGTTATGTACTTGTAATATTGAGAGGTTAGTTATTGTTAGTTCATTAGAGTTAGTTATAGGAGGATAGTTGTTAGGATCTTATTAAAGAGCCTCTAAATGCTAGGTCATTTGACTCGTAATCCTATCTCTGATCAGTGAAGTGTATTATTCAGAATCTTCCATGTTTCTCAATTCCTTTCAACCTCTCCTTCTCTCTAATTTCCTCAATTCCTCTTTGTCTCTTCTCTCAATCTTCCTGTTCTTCTCTCCAATCTCTCCTATCTCTCTCTATTCTCTCTAGCATCCTGAATTATTCTTTCACAACAGTGGTATCAAAGCCAGTCATCCTTAGCCATTGCACACCATTCATTCCAAGAATATGAGGATGACCACCAAATGTGGCTTTGTCAATGAGGGAGCATGAAAGAATTCAATGAACTCTTTGATAGCCATACTAGTGGATTCAAATTGCAAGAAAAATATTTAGTTTCTACGTATGTAACTAGGCTCAAGGCAAAACTTGTAGAACCAGTGCGTCTCTTCAAACCAAGAACAATGCAAGAAGCTAGAAGTCTTGCAAGAATGCAAGAAATCATGGTTATGCGTCAGACATAAAAGAAGGCACAGGCACTTCAAGATAATTATGGGTCATGAAAGGTTTTGGAGAATGATGAAGGAAGTACCCCTCTACAAGATCGCAACTAGAATGATTGAAGTTGAAGTTGGGCCTTCCTTACCAGTGCAAGAATGCCAAGAATTGCAAGATGATGGCAGTGATTTCAAGAAGGTTTCTTTGTGCGAGTTGGAAAGTAAAGTAGGCTCGAGCATATCTAAATATGGCTTCTTAAGCTCTTTCACTGCTGGTGTGGGTAAAACCGTCAATCCTGACTTGAGTTTAGGTAACCGACACTATTTGAAACATCAATGTTGCCCACTTGTAGAGCCATTGTCACCATCTGTACCAATCTTCTCTTCGCCTCTGTTTTTGATCAACCCGTTGTTACCTATTTCTATTTTTCTGCCTCCAACACAAGCTTCTCCGTGGCTGTCTCTTGTTTCTCGGGTGTCACTATGGCTGTCTTCTTTGGTTTCTCCATTGCAGTCTGATTCTATAATTTCAAATGCTTCATGGCTGTTTGCTCCATCACCACCACTCCTTTTTGTCTTCTTATCAACATGTGTATGTCTTAGCCATACCCATTTAAAGACTCTAGACTTCTCATAGGTACAGGACTTGGGTGGACTTTTCACAACAGGAAGGCCATGTGAGAGTAAGCTTTGATGGGTTTTTACTGGGGTTTGCACACGTGGGTACATGGGTCAAAGACAACTATCCCTCCTTATCAAGTGGGCGGAGTTTTAGTAGATGCCAGCTATCACCAATACTCAATATATGAGTTCAAGTTTTAAGAAAGAAACAGGAACTCCCTATTTTTTCTATTCACACATTCGTGTGGCTAGGTCCTATAAAGGGTGAAAAGTCAAAACCTAATTTCTCATGTAGGTCGAAACTTCAGACACAGAAGCTGTACCTTTTATCTTTACTGAACCTGAACCAGCTTCTGAATTGGGGTAATTGTGTGGGTGGAATGTCACTCAAAGACATTACAATCATTGGATTTTTCTCTGTCTTCAACTCCTCCCTACCCATTGGTTTGTTCTTCTGTGGTACAGAGGAGGATTATTAAAAATGCTTTTGGGCTCAAGTATGGAGCTAATTATTTCCATTTATTCAGCATCAACAGTGACTAATGGCAGTGCACAGTAACATGAACAGTGACAAAGAACAATGAACAGTACCTTCTAAGAGTTTAATGCTCTTTTTTTAATATTTCAGCATAAGTTTCCTCAAATTGCTGTACATGACCTTTGAGGGCAAAGGTCTTTTAGGAGGGGCTATTGTGTAATTCTAATATTGAGAGGTTAGTTACTGTTAGTTCATTAGAGTTAGTTATAGGAGGATAGTCATTGGGATCTCATTAAGGAGCCTATAAATACTAAGTCATTTGACTTGTAATCCTATCTCTATGATGAGTAAAGTGTATTATTCAGAATCCTCTGTGTTTCTCAATTCCTCTCAACCTCTCCTTCTCTCAAATTTCCTCAGTTCCTTTCTGCTCTCCTATCTTCTCTGTTCTTCCATCAATTCTCTCTATTCTTCTTAACCTCTTTCATTCAGAATTATCTTAGCACAACATGGGTTAGCAGAGCTCCTTTGTATTTGTTTCTGCTTTTGCTCTCCTTGTACATGCTATTCTTTCACTTGATAAAATCTTTCTTATCAATAAGAATATTTTCTTACAGAATATTTATATCTGTTATGACTTTTGGTCATAGAGGGGACTTTCTTACATCTTACAACGGGGGTAATTGAGCAGATTGCATTGTCTCGTAGGTTGGAGCACTTTAACATAAATTTGTACAAAAAACATTATCATCTCTTGCCCATGAAACTTGTATGTAGTATTCCAGACAGAAACATGTCTGAATGGTGCTTCAATAAAGTATTTGATTGATCCATGTCCATTATATATAGAAGAAGGATTGGAGAGAACAAAAAGGGGGTGAGAGGAATGATGAGGTCTCACACAATGAGATGTCCCTTGCGTGAGCGTAACTAACATCACATGGTACATGGATGTGGGGGAGGAATAGAGAAGAGAAAGAAATGCTGCTAACTAAGTTTAAGAGCTGGAGGTAAAGTGAAAGGCGAAGGAATAATTTTTTCCTGAGAGAGCCCTTAACCTCTCAAATGCAGAATTTTATTTTGCTTTCTCCTTTCGGTTTTGTATCCACGTAAACGTCCTAGAATGTCAAATTCATTTGTCTGTCACTGTTAAATAGGAGTTACAGCTCATTATACAGAGAATGAGAGTTCCCAGGCGTTCCCTCCAAATACTCAAAATTTTTCACTACGCATGCCCGTATTTTCTGATTATGTTTGAATTTTCAGTCTCTTTTTGCAGGTCATTATGTGATTCTGGGACTGTGGAAATTATTGGACCCATTGCTTCAACAGTGGAGGATGTCATGCTAGTGTGCGTAATTCATACTTGTCTCCCTGTCTTTCTTTTGTTTTGACCATCTCTTCATTTTACTTGACGGCTTCTGGTTTTGCATTACTTGAAATCGAGATATTTTTCCTCTCTCCTCTATTTATGTTTGAATAATCTCACTCCCTTTCCATAATTTATTTTGTTGCAATCCTTTTTTAGCATTCAAAACATCCAAGAAAAGATACTATTGACAAATTACAAAATATTCTTAGTAACATAACATGTGTGTGTATATAAATATTTACTTTGAAAGCTGCGCACGTATAAATCTATTTTCTAGATTTCCTATATCACTAATGACTTCTGCATGTGCTTAATAGATATATTTTTCCAATCATAAGGATCAAATGAGTTGACTGACCAAAATGTAATTCCTTTTTGTTGCTCTCCACTACGAACTCCTCAATGATATTTAGAGTTCATGAACTTGTCCATCCAATTGTTTTTGTCAAGTACTAAAACCCTGACCATGATGTCTTCCTTCTTTAACATCATATTCCAACCTTGGAGTTCTTGCATGTAGATAATTTTTACTTCATAAATAATTATTGATCAGGTATGCAGCAATGTTGGGTTCATCACTTGCAAACAAAATCAGTATGAGACCGGTAATTAATCTTTAACTTTGGTTTATATTCTTAGAAATAAGTATAGAAGACTAAAATTTAACGTTGAACTTCTAATTGTAAATTACATAGAAGTTGGCTCAAATAAATTCTGTGCGGAGCTACATATTCTTAGCATAGAAGTGGACTGGAGAATAGGAATAAAAAAGACGACTTTTCACTTATAATTTAGGAAAGGTAAGGAGACAATTTTCAAATTTCTAAGAACACTTTTCCGGGAAACGTTACCAAAAGTATTTGTGATAGCTTCTGTTTTCCTTGGGTAATTTTTTTACAATATTAAACCAGGCCATGCTTTTTTCTCGCATACATGTTTCTTTATTACCTTTTTCAATATCAAAGCAGATCTTCTGCTTCTTGTACAGAATTACCATGTGGTAGATCCATATTTTTATTCCTAGCTATTCAGTTTTGTATATATATTTTTTGATTTCAGGAAATTAAAATACAAGATAAAAACAATCTTCTAAAGACAAACGAATTGTTTTCACTAATGTTTTGCTTCCTTGAAAATAAAGAGACTAGTAAATTTAGATTGTTTACACTTATATGGAGTGCTACTTCTGTGCAAAAAGCAAAGGATCTGTTTTGATTCCAATATCATGCCTAGTCTTTTCTCATCTTCTTTTCTTCAAAGTGAATGATAAGATTCCAGATAGCGTGCCCATAAAGACTTATTCAAGAAGGAAGCATCAGAAGATAAAATAGGATAAATTAAGATAGATTATTTGATTCAGTATTTTATTTCGTATTTTCCTCTATTTAGTTTTTATTTAGATTTCCCTAGATTTTATTTAGTAGTTTAGATTTAATTCAGTATTTTAGATATTTGGATTTTATCTAGTATTTTGGATTTTAGGAGATTTTATTTAGTTTTCTAGTTATCTAAATTTTATTCAATATTTTATTGTATTTAGCTTTATAAATATGACTAGCAACTTAGAAGCTAACATATCATGAATAAATAAAATAGTCTTTCAAACCCTTTAGAGATTCTCCTAAGCGTGGCTATTGAGAGAAGTATAGAACAAGATTTTGTTCTATACCCTCCCAATAACCCATCCAATGTTTCCCCAGAAAATCCTAACCTGCTTGCACATGATCTGGCTCTTATGTCTTCTAAATTAGAGAAACTTGACATATTACAAGAAAAGATAGAAGCCCTAGAAGCATCAGTGACACAAAGAAGTAGAAGGACTCCAAAAAGCCAACATAGACACCGTAACTGGGATGAGGAAAGTGAAGAAGAATTCGATTATTAAAAGAGGGGGACATGTCTGCCTCAACCCAAAATAAATTTTCCTAAATTTATCAGTGGTGATCCTCGAGGATGGATTCTTAAAGCTAAAAAATATTTTCAGTATTATCATGCACCAGAAGAATTAAAGGTGGATATAGCATCTATGTCATTAAAAGGAGATTCCTTGGATTTATTCTCATGGTTAAATTTAGAGCATACCTTACTATATGGGATGAGTTAGTGAAGGCGTTACGGACCACCTAAATATCAGAACCTGGACGAATATTTATGCAGAATCAGGCAAGATGGTTCTATATAGGAACATCAACAGGAATTTGTAAGACGTGTTGCTAGAGTGAAAAACTGGCCCGAACATTGCCTTCTCGACATGTTTCTCAATGGGCTAAAGGGGAGCTTCGATTTGATGTTCAAATTCAAACCCAGGAGCGTATATCATGTGCTCAGCCTTGCTCTGGAATTCGAAGGGAAGATGGCCTTAAACAGACCCAAATTGAATCTGGGTAAAAACCCGACCCAACCTTATTATGGGTCCTCAGCCACCACACGCGACTCAAATCAACCACAGAAGAGGTTAGCTGGATTCTCATCGTCGAACTCAAGCCTGAACGTACAGGGCCCCGATACATGCTGCGTCATCCTTGGCCTCCCTCACTCAAACAAACGTGAATCCCTCCAAGCTCTCTCCAGTCGACCTCATTGAGTTGACTAAGAAGGATGCCTTCCTATGGTCTGAACTAGCTTAGCAGGCTTTTAATTGCCTTAAACTTGCATTGATGACGGCACCCATCTTACAGTTGCTAAA
>NW_026557386.1:0-23434 GCF_029017545.1 Prosopis cineraria | reverse complement strand
TTACATTCCCTAATGACTTGCTAAACTAAACACTTGGCTCCATATTGAATGAGAAAATTCCTTGAGCCAACTAAGATGAAATAGAGTGAAGATGCTCTCCAAGGTGATGACATCGTACTTAATAAATAAGGTCTTAGAGGCCGTTAGAATCCAATTTATCAAACCATAGTATGATATGTTCGTCGAGTAGATAAATAAAGCCCCAAATCAAACAACTTTAGAAAAAAGACAATGACAAAACGTGATTCAAAGTCCTAGGATAGTCACAACCAAAGGCACAGAATATTGTCTATAAATGATTATTTTGAAGAATGTCACCAATGTAGATTGCCTTGTGGATTAACTTCTGGATAAACAGAAGAGTTTTTATAAGGTAAACTGAATTTCCAAAAAAAAAAAACTCCAATCTTTTGTTAGCTTAAGGACTAATCTTAATATCCTACATCAGCCAAGAGTAACTCAAGTAAACAAGAAATACCTTTTCCCCACATGATCTTGTCAGAGTTCTCAGAGAAAGAAATTGGAATCTTTAAAATTGCTCTAATAGAGTTAGCATAAAATAGAGACTTGATTGGGGGCATATATCATTTAGCTATTGTCCAAGTGTTTGGACTTGGGATGACTAAATTAGAAACCTTGGAAAATGTCCAATGCTGTTGAGAATTGAGGTAGATATTTTCCACCAAAAATCATGTAAGACAGAGATTGATTCCCCGTCAGCAACTTGCCAATGAGGGTTTTCTCGATGAGATTTTCAGAACTTAGAAATCCCTTTCCAAGCCAAAGAAGCATTATGAGAAAGTTTAATGAAGTAAACCATCCCTTTGATCAAGATATTTTAGTTTGACAGTATTTCTTAGTAGAGAGTTCTCTTTAGCTGAGATGACCGCCCAAATTTGTTTAGCTAAAAGTGCCAATTCATATTTTTAATATTTCTCAAACCTAATCATCCACTTTGATTAAGCTAAACCATAGATCTACTTTGGCAAGATATATGTGTTTCTTTCCTTCATTTGAGCCCCAAAGAAATCCACTAATTAGCATCAATTGTGTTGCAAATGTGCTATGGTAATCTGACACAAGAAAGAATATATATATATATATATATATATATTAGAGGCATAGAGCACAGATATTAAAATTTTTAAAGATATTAATCACTATCACGGATGTTAAAATTTTCAAAATTTTCCACGATTTCCAATTGTCATTAATCCCTCCACTATTCATTTTATTGATAAGATTTTCTCTCGATCCCCAATCACCATTCATTCTCACTGTCTTCGTTTTGTCCAAATTCACTTGCTATAATAAATGCATTTGGAGATTTCGTGTTACTTTAACTTTTTCTATGTCATTGCCCAAAAAAAAAAAAAAAAAACTCTTTCTATGCCCCTAATACCATCCCGACCCACCATCCCATCATCATCAATCACTTAATAAAATGTAACTATGTGTTTGGATAATAAACTTTTTACATTTGCAAAGTGCTTTTGAAGATTTTTAAAATGTCAAACTTGTTTGCTGGTTAAAAAAAAAAAACTGCCAAAGTTGTTTAGTTTTGTTTAAAAGTTAAAAGCCCATTTAAGAAGTCCATTTAACTTCCAATTGCTTTTCCATTTACGTTTACCAATTTGAAAGTAGAGTAAAACTGTTCTGACCATAGCCTTTTGATTGATCTTTTTTTGGCTCTTATTCTCCTTCATAGAAGAGCACAGATGAAGCTTAAGAAAGTGAGAGACAAGCCTATACCAGATCCTAGCCCCACGAGTGACAAAATCTTCCTTTGCTTGGAATTGGAATCTTGTTCCTCGTTATTGAAATCTAGGGTTGAGTTAAATAAACGACCATGACTGGAGAATATGAACCCCGAATACACCACCTGTGGCGGCCGAAAACCCGACAATAACGGATTCCGGTTAATGATCTCCAAGTCAACCTTGTAAAAATTTATTCTCACCGATGTCACCTGATTTTTTACGGTTTTTTCCGACGGTGAAGGAAATGGTGAGATTGAGAGTCCTAGAATTGTACTTCACACTACAGCGTGTAGCTCTTTCTCTTTGAAATATCTGGGAACCGCGGCCTAGTTACTACAGACTCCATGGAATTGACGTTGATGGCCACGTGGGTTCCATGTGGGTCCCAGGAATTCTGCCCAGTGTCGAACTCGACGGCAACGAAGGGTGTTTGGTGGAGTTAAGGACTTGGTCACCGGTGCCGTCGATGATGCCGAGGCCGCGCCCTTGAGTGATGTTGGTGAGAGGCAGGAGGTCAGGATCGGCTAGGAAGGTGAGGCCGTCGGCGAAAACGGCTTGGTCGGAGTAGATGATGAAGGTGAAGGTTGTGGCGAAGTCGGTGAGGTCCTGGACGGTGCGGAGGTGTTCTAAAGGCCCACCGGCTGTGGCCACGTCACTCGTTCGACGCTGTTCTTATAAATTCGGTCCCTTGAGTGGGCTGTCACTTGGATTTCAGAACGCATGACTTGGGCCTCTCCTTCGCACTTCAAATCGCCTTCCTTGAATCCCTTGAAGTAGAAGGAGATTGGATTTACAGCAGGGATTGTTGTTTGCAGGAGCAGAAAAGAAGAAGAGTGGTGGCGCGTGAAGCCTAGTGTGAGAGTGAGAAGAAGCCATCGATCTCGAGTTACATGCATGAGTGAACTCTTCTTATCTAGGAATTCAATTGGTTGATGGGTTTTAACTTTTAATTAAGATTGGGGCTTGTCCTTGGTGTTTGGCTTTTCACAGATTGATCACTACTGTCCGAAGTTTCGGTGATGAAAAAGCTTCCTCCGAGGCAGACAATATTGGCTGGCAGCATTGTGATCTGTGAACTGTACGAAGTTGTGTTAGTCGACAAGTGGACTTTTTTTTTTTAATGCTTAGTGGACAGAATGAGCGGACTTTTCGTACCGGTTAGTAATTGCTATATCCAATCCGACGCTACTAGACCATTGAATTAGCCTTTGGGCTTTAGCACGTGATGCGCTGTAACTAGATCAACGGATCCAACACAACACCAACGCGAAGAAGTAGAACACAGAGATCAGATTCTTGAGTTGTTTGGAAAAGCCAGCAAGCATTAGTCTGCAATTGTAAAATATTAAGCTCTTACTATTGTAAAAACTTGTTTGTTTTGGATTTGTATCATCATGAGAACAATATAGTCTACTGATCTTCTCTCTTCTTCTTCTTCTTTTTTTCGGTAGTATCTACCGATCTTCTTGATCCTTCTTATCCTGGCTGAGAGATCACTTTTAAATTAAAAGATGGATCGTGGGATGTATCCGGGAAAAAAGATGGCCTTAGATATTTAATTGTGATGCATTACTGGGTTGGGTTGTCTCGTTACCGTAGCCTCAAACGTTGGGTTTGGGAACTTGAACATGGACTCTACGTGGTTATATTGCACAAGGGTACATTAATAAATATAAATCCCTTCCATGTATTTTTTTTTTTAAATACAACTATTAATCACCATATTTTTAACGTGTTTTGATATTAGTTTTGATTTTTTTTGTTATTGTTCCAAGCCTCATGAGTTTCATTTGTTTGGAACGTTAGTCATTATAATGTGTTAGATATTATATGAGCAAAATAGCCCCTAACATTTTCTGCCCTAACTATCATATCTTCTTCCTTCTAAAGTTTCATCCGCTACACATTTAAAAATTATGATTTAATGTCCTACTTTTTTTTCAAATTTTTTATTCATTTTTTATATAACTCATTATAATTTTAACAAGTCAACATAATAAATAACAAAGTTTATGATTACATTAGCTACAGTTAAGTCCTTATAGTTATATTTAAAAATGTAGAGGCTAACCATTACTAAAAAATAGAGAGAAAGGAAAATTAGGAGGAAAATATTCCTGAAATAGTAAAAAGTTATTATTTTTGGAATATTTTTCTCTTAATTTTCTGTTCTATTTTTCTTTTTTGAAATTGAAAGACGGGTCAAATGACCTAAAGGTACAAAGCTTAGTTAATTACATGCTATTGATCAACCCACAAATAGGCCATACATCCATCAATAGGTTCATTCAAAATACATAAGCCAGCATTCCTATTATGAGCATCCTTAGCTAGGAAGTCAGCCACATTTATATTCTTGCGATTGGAATAGAAAATCTCCACTTCACCAATAAAAAAAAAATCAATTTATGTGTCTCAGTAATATCTAAATGTAAAGGATGATTCAAACCCCCACCAATCTATAATAAGTGGATAGCTTCCAGTGAGTTAGAGTGACACTAAATTTTCTTCATGTGGTATTGCTCAGCAAGTGTAACACCCACATGTAATGCAGGTAATTCAACTGTAGTGGGATGAATATACTTGAGTCTATTCTGAAAGCCAAATACCTAATTACCTCAAGCATCCTAAAAGACTGCCCTGCATGTTGTAAATCCTTGACAATTCACTAAACCATCGACATCTAAGTGAAGATAGCCCTTTGATGGTGGACTCCATCTTCCTTTCCTTGTGTCCATCCTTTGAAAAAACTTGTGCTTGAGTCTTCCATTTTCCACTACTTTGACTAGTTGCATTTTAATCTTGTGTAGGATTTCCATAGCTTCAAGTCATTTCCCTTCTATAGCTCCCTTGCATCTATTTTGCCAAAGAGACCAACTAATAGTACAAAATATAGTCAGCCATTCCTAGTTGTTTCTTTTTTCAAAGCCAAAGTTGCTCTAAATATTTCTCCCTAGCCATACTTGCAAATCAGAAGAGAAAAAAGTTTGCATATATAGGGTTAGTAATATAAGACCACACTTGTTGGGCAACCTTACAGTCACGAAGTATGTGAATAACTATTTCCTCACTATGACACTCAAAAGGATAATTAGAGCTTATAGAATCACCTCTCATGGCTTTAAGTGAGTTAGTGGGAAGTCTCTCATGGAACACTTGCCAAAAAAAGTGTTTAATTTTTTTTTTTTCAAAAACAGGCCACTTTCATAGCTTCCACCAAACCAGCTCCATAAGTTGACCCCTAATTTTTTCAAAGAAAAAGATTGCCGATTTAATGCTTAAATTCCCATCAGGAGATGCTTTCTAGCAAAAATAGTCATCTTGATTACCACTGCATCGTTTAATCATCATAATTTTTTTCACATCCCAAAGAGGAAGAAATTTAATCATCTCCCTACAATTATAGTCACCATTGTTATGAAGAAAAGTAGCCATAGAGGCTCTTAGGTCTAACAAATGATGGTTTCTGTCCATATACTGGATTAGATGTTTCTCCAGAAGGGACCACAATTCCCACCAAACTTTGATATTACATCCATTACAAACTTCATACCAACCATGCATGGTTGGTAATGCTCTTCCAACAACGTTTGTAATGGGAATCCATTATAAGTAGTAGCAATGCTCTTCCAAATCACATATGAATTCCTTTTTCTCCACTACAAAAGGATAAACATCATTACCACAAAGATATTTAGCTTTTAAAACTCTAACCTAAAGAGCATCAAGCTTGGTCAATAATCTCCCATACAGTTTCATAATAAAAGCCAAGTTTTTATGGTATAATTCCTTAAAAACCAACCCCCCTTCCATCTTTTCATTCTTGATGGTTTTGTAGTTAATAAGATGCATTTTCCTACTCTCTTCACCTTGGTTTCAACAGAAATTCCTACTAATTTTTTCAATGTCATTCAAAATTCCCTTAGGTTGTGTTTGGATAGGTGGATTTAAGTTAAAAATTTGAATTTAAAATCTCACATTTGCAATTCATGAATTCTGAATTTTTTATTTGGATGATATACAAAATTTTAAATTACAATATTAAAATCTTTTGTTTATATCTAAAGTAAAATTTTAAATTCTAAATTCTATATTTGAATTTATAAGAAACTTGGAAGATTGGTTAAACTCGATGATTTGAATAGCCAACTTTCAATGGGATCAGACAAACAAAGCCGACTAGGACTATGGCACCAGTGATGATAGGGACAAGACCTTTGACTTTCACCAGGACTAGACCATTGCGACAACAGGGATTGGACAGCCAAATTCCACTGGGATCGAATTGATGGCAATGATGGGGACCAAATGGCTGACTTTCACTTAGACTGGACCAACTCTGATAATGAGGACTGAATGACTAGCTTCTACTAAGATCAGACTGATGATGATGACATGGACTAGACAGCTGACTTCCACCAGGATCGAATTGATAATGACGATGGGGACCACAAGGTCGACTGCCATCAGGACTAGACAAACTACAACAATGGGGACCAAGTGGCTAATTTCTACAAGGACCAGACCAAACTGACGATGATGGGGATTGAACCAACAATGATGGGGATTGGACTGATAGCAACAACCAGACTATAGGTGATGGCAATCGAAGGCGGCCATCTGCCTGATGGAAGTTGGACTTTCAATCCTCATCATTACCATCAGTTCAATCCTAATGGAAGTTAGTCCTCCATTCCTCATAAACGTCTTTAGTTCAATCTCAGTGAAAGTTAGCCGTCTAGTCCCCGTCGTCAATGTCGGTCCAGTCCTAGTGGACATCGGCCATCCGATCCCCATTGTTGCCGTCAATTCGATCCCGATAGAAGCCTGTTGTCTCGTCATAGTTAATGGTGGCAGCTTGTTTCTGTCAACTTCAGCGGTTTGGTCCAATTACTGTTGGCAAGTCGATTAAGCCTTTATGCATTTGGATCAACTTACAAAAGAATTTGAGTTAAGATTTAAAATAATAGGAATTTAGAAAGAATTTTAAATTACAAAGAGATTATAGGAGAACTTAAATTTGGATTTGGATCAAATCTAAATATATACATTTTTTATTATCCAAACAATGAATTTGGCTCAAATTTAAATTCAAATCCATGTATATCCAAATATAGCATTAGATAAAAGAGTAAATTGCATCAAGTAACTAGGAATCGTAGGAAATAATAGTTCCTCTTAATTTTCTCTATCCCCTATTTACTTCCCCTTTTTCCCTCCCTCCAAACCAAGTTTTTTAAGTTGCAGACAAATAAGGGACTTGGAGCAAGAGAAAAAAACATTGGAACTAATACTAAAACACGATAAAAGTACATGAACTAACAATTATATTTTCTCTATTTTTTCGTATGTAATCTCATTTGTCTATTTGATTATCCATTTCATTTATTAGTATCATTTAAATATTTTTAAAAATAAGATCATAATAGTTTTTTATGATAATAATTAAATAAATAATTAATACATTTAATTTAATAATATAATTAGCTTTTTTGGCCAGTAATAATATAATTAGCTAAACCAAGTAAACAATTAAAAGAGGATATGGCATGTGGAGAGATGCATTAAAAGAAAGTATGAACAGAATTCACTTGCATGTATATAAAACAGATAAAGTATGGTACCTTTTCTTTCTTCCACGTGAGGTGACATTATAACAATCATCGAAGAAAAACACAGATAATTAACATAATTTACCTTTTCATAATTATTTTTCGAGGCATCCGATAATGTTTGGTCTTTCACAAACAAATAAAGGCTCCTTTCCTAATTAAAGAAAAATATCTGAATTAAATTAACTAATTAGAGCTTTACAGCTTCGCACCACTGTTTTGAAAACCGGACCGGACCGGCCGGTCGGACCGGTCGGACCGTCGACCGGTCTGATTTCCGGTCTGGTTCAAAGGAAAAAACCGTTTTCAGAGTTGAGCCGGGTTGAGCCGTTTCGAACCGGCGGTCGGACCGGGAACCGGCAGTCGGACCGGGAACCGGATCCGGTTTTCAAAAACCGGACTGTTCAAAAAAATTTTTTTTTACTTTTTATCAAATTTTTTAAAAAAAATGACTAATTTTTTTAATCATTTGATATTATAGTGTATCATATAGCTTGTTAAGTCATAATAAACTTAAAATATTTAAGTTTTTTAAGTTAAATAGCAATTTTATATGTATTTCTTATATTTAAATTATTATATACATATATAATTTTTTTTTAATTTAATTATTACGTCACCGGTTGGACCAAGAACCATGCGAACCGTGAACCGCTGACTTTTCCGGTTCAATGTCCGGTCCGGTTCTGAAAACACTGCTTCGCACGGACCTTTACAGCTTCGCACGCCAGAAGTGGTCTGACATGTAAAATTAAAATTAGAATGACGTGTTGGACATAGATCCTCGTACTATCAAAACATTAAAAAATTATATATTGATGATTATTATGAACACCACAATGATCCTTTCAAATTATTTTTCATATTTGGGTAATGCCAACCCAGATATAGTTTTGGTCCTCATAATTATCAAAACTTTAATAAAAGTGATGAGCATTAATGTACATTTTTTTTATATCTAATTTAAATAGTCCTGATTTTATAAAATTTTAACAATTTAAAATAAAAAACAATTTTATAAATGCCACTTTGATAAAAAATAATTTTTTATATGAAGAATTATAAATTCTAAATCTAAACCGTTATCAATCCTCACTATGTACCACTTGTTTTCACACACCTTTTTTTATAAGCAGTAATAGGGAAAAAATAAAAACACAGTCAAAAAGGCAAAATAATAACAGGAAAATTAAACTAATGGAGAAAAATAGGGAATTATTGTGATATGTGTGTGATTATGATTGGTCTTCATAAAGACACAGCTGTTAAAAAGCTTCGAGAAGGAATTGATGTCTCACTACATGTTCTAGATTTCAAAACTAAGCCCTTTAATTTGTTGAAGCAAATTTTAAGAGCGCAATGTTGATCCCTGATCTCTCAAGTAATTAGTTGAAGTTTCTGATCTAGATTAATTGATCTGATGGGAGGGAAGCAGACTTTTGGACCATCAAACCTTGGATTTCTTCTTCATTGTACAGGGTATTACGTTGATAGCAAGATACCCTTTTTCTTTTGAATTTCTAAATCATCTTAATCCCCCATGTTAGCAATGAGGATACAGATCTTGGGTAGATTTAAGACTTGTTCAAATTAAAGAGTTTCATACAGAATGTGGAAGGAGTCCTGCTTGTATGTTTAGATTCCCAACTACATGCATTCTTGAGGAAATTAAAATTTTCATTACATTCCCTAATGACTTGCTAAACTGAACAGTTGGCTCCATAGTGCATGAGCAAATTCCTTTTGAGCCAAATAAGATGAAATAGAGTGAAGATGCCCTCCAAGGTGATAAAATTGTGCTTAATAAAAACAGTCTTAGAGACCCTTGGAATCCAATTTATTGATGAAAGCATATTTTGATATGTTCATGGAGTTGATAGATAAAGCTCCAAACCAAACAGCTTTAGAAAAAGGGCAATGACAAAATATGTGATTCAAGGTCTTAGGATAGTCACAATCAAAGGCACAAAGAATATTTGTCCATAAATGATAATTCTAAAGAATGTCACTTGTAGGGATTGCTTTGTGGATTAACTTCAAAATAAACAGAAGAGTTTTGTAAGGTAAATTGAATCTCTGAAGAAAACTTCAAATCTCTTCATTAGTATAAAGGCTAACCTTAATATCCTAAGTTAGTCAAGAATAACCCAAGTGAACAGAATATGTACCTTTTTCCCATATAATCTTGTTAGAGTTCTCAGAGAAATAAATTGGAGTCTTTAAAATTGCTCTGGCAAAGTTAGCATCAAATAGAGACTTGATTAGAGGCATACTCCATTTAGCCATTGTCCAAGTGTTTGGACTTGGGATGATTAAATCAAAAACTTTGAAAACTAGTCCAATGCTATTGAGCAATTAAGATAGATATTTTCCATCACAAATTATGTAAGACAAAGATGGATTTCCCGTTAGCAACTTGCCAATAAAGGTTTTTCCTAATGAGATCTTCAGACCTTAGAAATCCCTTTCCAAAGCCAAGAAGCATTATGAGGAAATTTAATGCAGTAACCATCCCTTTGGTTAAGATATTTTAGTTTGATAATTTTTATTAGTAGAGAGTGCTCTTTAGCTAAGATGACCGTCCAAATTTGTTTAGCCAAAAGTGCCAAATTCATATTTTTAATATATCTTGAACGTAATCGTCCAACTTTGATTAAGCTAAACAATAGATCTATTTTGGCAAGATGTATGTGTTTCTTTCCTTCATTTGAGCCCCAAAAGAAACCCACTAATTTAGCATCAATAGTGTTGCAAATGTGCTGTGGTAATCTGACACAAGAAAGAATATATATATATATATATATATTAGAGGCACAGAGCACAGATCTTATTAGGGTGAGTCTAGAGGCTTGGGAGAGAAGTTTAGCCTTCCAAGAGGAAATTCTTCTATCAATAAATTCTAGGATGTGTTCATAGATTTTGAATTTATCATTTTTGGCATCAATCTAGGCACCAAATATTTCCCAAAGGAATCAGAAAGCTGTATCTCAAGTTCAATGGAAATTTCATGCTACAACTGAGGAGGAACATTCGGACTCAAAAGAATAGAAGATTTCTGCAAGTTTACTTGAAGTCCATATCATAAGCTATATTTTTTAATGGCTTCTTTGATAGAGGCCAATCCACCGCTCGTATATTCAAAGAAGATAGACGAGTCGTTAGCATAAAACAAGTGTGAAATTGGATAAGAGTTTTAACTTATTCTAATTCCTTTGAAGTCATCTTTTTGCTCCTTGTGAATCAAGAGGCCAGAAAACACATTAGCATCAATAATAAGGAGGTAAGGAGATAACAGATCGCCCCTAACTTATTCCATTTGAAGGAAAAATTGGCTGCAAAATCTTATCATTAAAGATGATGAGATACTCAACAGCAGAATGTTAGTTAGGATACACGGCTCACACACCTATACGGCTATACCCATTACGTTTTTGGGGATTACCTATATTTATAATTTTATACCTACAAAACTATATTATTTAAATCTGTAACTATAAAGCCAGATAATGATAAGGAAAAATAGAAGTTTCTAGACCCATTTATTTAATCTGCGTAATCACACACGATACTACTTTTTTTTCCCTCTCTAAGCTGTGTCTTTTATATATATATATATATATATATATATATATTAATTTATACAATAAATTATTTATTGCGAAGAATCATATATATCTGGAATTGCGAATATTTATACAACTCGCATTCACACTTCTACATCATCAATTCCTATATTTTCTAGTTGATCACCAACTTTATTCATAGTACATTGCTTTTTTTTTTTTAAAGAAAAAAGGTACTCTGAAGTGCATGCAGATTAATTACAAGTAGATATTACCTCTTTTAGACTTTTACATTCAATAACAAATTGAATAATGGATGTTAGTTTTGACTTAATGAATTGATGAGAAAGTTGTTCACCTGAAAAAGCAAAATAAATAAATTAATTGTGAAATTGAATATAGGACTTGATTTATGGTGAAAATTACGGCTTATTTTTTATCACGTCATATATTGTGTAATTCAACTCAATGGATCCAGATCTACAGCCCGTCTCGTGTTCGAGGTTGTTGGATCAATCTAATGACCAGGTTAGCCTTCAAAACCTAACAAACGATATTGTTTTTTGGTTGTTGATTTTTTTGTTTGACCATCTTGGTTGTTGAATTTGAATTCAGAACCCGTCCTATGGCAACAAATAAAGCAGTTTTATTAGAGGAGGTTTATAATTACACAAGTATTCAACAATTATTATAACTAAATACAAATGTATTTTAGGAAGAATGATAGTTATACAAAATTTAGGAGTTATAATTACAAATAAGACATCTAAATTCTAAATGTAATTTTTAGTTTGCAACTAGAATTATTGTTTGTAAATTGAAACTATATGAATTGATATTGATAATTTATTTTTCAAATAAAAAGATGCTAGAAAAACCTAATTGTCATTAACTTTTCTCTTTCGAGACTTTCCTTTCTTGTATTTTAAAAGGTATTCAGCTAGGGTTAGACTTAAGATCTGGCATAAAACAGAGAAACTTAAAAGATAAGTTAATAAATTAGGAGATGTATTTTGGAACTTCTATGATCCCATCATCAATTTTTTTTTTTTTTAGTGGCGATAGGATTGATGTATAAGAGGTGCAAATATTTAAAAACATATATATTATATAAAATTTTCAAAAAAACTTGAAAGCCATGAAAATATATTATATAATACTAAGAAAAATTGAAATTTTGAGAGTGATGGTCTCTGCCAGTCCCCCTTCCTCCACCATTGATCATACATACCCTTCATTTTGTTGATGATTGACACTTGGATAGGCTCTAGCTAGTTGGTGACATGATAATTAAAATACATTCTTTAAGAGAAACGATGTTTAATTAGTTACATAGTTTAATTATGTATAGCTCAGGAATCTTTGGTTTAATGAAACAAAATATCATTGATTGGATATACAATATCTTTTATCACGTGGTCTGGGGCCATATCCAGGCGTTTAATTTGTTCCCATGGGGTCATCCTCCACTTACATTAATATATTATTCTCGTTATTAAATTGATTAAATTATACAATTACAAAAATCTATCAAGTTTGTTTAAGTAGAGACTTTTATGTTAAGTTCATGGATAGATTTGGATATAGATATTAAATTTAGGGTAAAGGTGCCCCAAAGTATTTCAAGGAACACCTAACACTTAAAACTATTTGTTAAAACAATTTTATCTTTAAAATAATTAAAATGAAGTATTTTTGCCCTTGTTATCAAATTTTCAACATTGACCATTAAAATTATTAACCAGGACTCAAACATCAACTATTAAAATATTTAATGAAAAGAGTAAAAATGTTCCGTTTTAATAATTTTAAGAGCAAAATTACTCTAACAAATAGTTTATGATGTTGGATGCTCATAGGAAATATTTCAAGGATAAAAATATATTTTCACCCTTAAATTTAAAACTTTATTTTTAAAATTCATGTATTTAAAATATTTTGTAGGGACAGTGTAATAAATTTCAAAGAAAAAATAGGTACAGGTTGAAATTTGAAATGAAAACAAAAGATTATAAGTGATGGGTTTGCCTATATATTCTTTAATCAATGAGAAACAAAAACGTGGGATAAGAGAAGAGGTCACACTATGAGAGTGACAGAAACACCTACAGTAAAAATATGAAGAGAACAAAATGATTAAAATGACAAATTTTAAATAATTAAGGTAAGGAGAGAATTTAAGAAATGAATATTCATAAATTCCTATATATTGAGAGATTTGATTTAAATTCGAATCCTGCAAATTTTAATTAATTCAAACATTACAATCAATATATATATATATATATATATAAGTGAAGGATATCTTAATCTATCTCCTTTCGTTTTTTATTACATATAAATGTCCTTCTATTAAAAACAATTTTATTTAAATCATTAATGTTCGGAACTAAAAGCTTATATACGTGTCTTCAAATGAAATTCAAACATTAATTCCTTCATCACATTTTAAGAGGCTAGCTCCTTTGACCTTTTCTCGTTTTCTTCTCACATCATCGTTTTATTTTTATTATGTTGGATGATCCGTATTCGGTAGCAGATCGGAAAACCTTGTAGTCTTTTTTTTTTTTTTTTCATTTGACATACCGTCAAGTATGAAAGAAGAAATTTTTTGTGTCCGTTGAAGGATTTATTTGTTTATGTTTTTGTTTCATTGAATATTTGGTGGATTATTTTATGTTTGAACAAGTTAAAGAATCTTACATTGTTGTGGGGTTTCGTGGACCTCAAATGTATAGCTGTAATAACCAATTAAGTCATGTTACAGCTATAATGATGGTGATCAACGTTGATTTTAAATATGTTAGTTCTAATTAGTAAAATATCTGCGATTTTATTCTCACAAGCGTGTGTGTATTATGTTGGAATTCTAATTTTAGATTTTTTGACCTCAGAATCTTCTAATTATAAGAAGTCATTATTTCCATAGACAATTTGTGTATTATATATAACATTTGTTCTAAGTAACAATGGTAAGCCTTTAGATTCAACTCACTAAAATGGTTTAATATAAGAAAATATTGTGTAGTTATTTTTTCATTGCTTTCCCTTTAATCGATATCATCAATATAATATTAAATATAAATATAAATTTCCTGTTTTGAAAACCTTATTGAATAAGAAAATAAGAAACATAAAAAAAAATAGTTGGTACTGGTTTTATTCATAAGTTACTTCTAACATGCTTTACCAGTACTAAAGAAAATCTTAAAACTCATTAACTCTGTCTTAAAATTTAATAAGTTCTTAACTTTAATATACATATTTCAATAACATATTTTCTCTCTTCAACATTTAATAGAGGGTAGAAGAGAAAATTTATGATAAAAATTTAATAACGCGACTTATAAATAAGGCTAAAAAAAATTCTCTCTCTCTGTCTTATAAATAAGACAAGAGGGAGTAATTGTATTCACTTTTTAGTTTTTACGGACTTTGTCCTACTTTCGTTGTCAGTCTGATGGGCTGGCTAGCTCCCTAACCAAAGAGATAAGGACTTAATTACTAAAATAATTAAATAATAAAAATTAGTAAATTATATCAAACTTTGGATTTCCAACCTTGTATGGGGGAAAATGACATATACTTTGTAAATCACAATATAGAATATTGATAATTAATTAACGATTCTAAAAAAATATTTGTTGAAATCTAAATTTTTTTAAAAAAAATTTATGATTTTTCAATTAGACCATTATTAAATATTATATATAAGTCTTGATAATGACAATTAAAATTTTAATTCAATATTTTTTCAAAAAATAATAATAAATGAAATAGGGGTATAGTTGAAAAAATAAAGAAAAACATAACTTTAAGTCTCTAAACTTTGCTCAAGTTTTGCTATAATTCCCTGCACTTTTTTTGATGTTCTAGGTCACTGCACTTTTATTTTATAGTATTTTAGGTCCTTATAACATTACTCATAGAGTAATCAAGAACATCAAAAAATAAAAATGCAGAAACTTATAACAAAATTCGAGCAAAGTATAAGGATTTAAAGTTATATTTTTTAAAAAAATAATTATAATGCCCTCTATTTTGAATCAAACAAGGCTTTTTGAAGATGTTTTATATTATAGTTCAGTCCAGCCAGAGTAAGACTTAAAAAAAAGAAGAAGAAGTTAATAATAGGTCCCTTACAAATCAGATATATCTATTTAAATGATAAATTGTAAATGTTGGATCTTCAATTATATATATATATATATATATATATCTCTTCAATTATATATATTTATATATATATATATATAAGTTTACAATTGAAATTTATGTTTGCAATTGTTTAAATCAATATTTGTAATTCATTTTCAAAAAATTGTGTCAAGAATCTAATTGTTATTAACTTTCTCTTCCAGAACTTTTCTGTTATCCTTCTTCCTTGTATAAATAAGATTACGGTTTGTTTGATTCATTTTATCTCATAGGTATTTGGATGACGCTTTGATAATATTTTTATTTAATTTTAATGTAATTGCATATCCTATCACTCAAATTAAGCCATATGCCATTGGGTGCTTATTTTGTAATTCCTTCAAACTACAACATAAAATATCTTTTAGAAGTCGTGTTTGGTTTAAAATAGAAGGCATTAGTTTTTCTAACTATATCCTTACTTCATTTATTATTTTTTCATTCAGATTTTAATTAATATTATCAAGGCTTTTATATAAGGTATTTAATGTAAGTATAAATGAAAAGATGTAACAATTTTTAAAAAATTAAGGTTTTTGTTAACATTTTTTGAGAATCATGAATTAGTTATTCATGTCCTATATTTTGATTTCGGAGGGAATTTCTATCTAAAATGACCAAGAGCTTGAAATTTGATAATAAACTGCATCAAAATTTCAAATTTATATACGTATACTTATAATGTTAATGTTAATTAATTCGCTTCGTTCATTTAAATTTGGATTCCTTGATCATTGCATGTGCTCATTCTTAATATTAGAGTAAGATGATCTAGTTCAAATTTAAATGATCCAAGTTTTTTTGTCTTATTTTTGAAACATTTTTTTAAAACAACAATTAAAAATATTTAGTATTAAAATATTAACTATAAAATATAGAGTAAAATCATTTGATTTCCCTGCTGTTTTATTTTAACTAAAAATATCTCTTTTATTTTGAAAACCTACATCAACCTCCCATAATATGAATAATTATAAAACACAGACATATTCTTTACTTTTAAGATTTTATTTCTGTCCACCCAATAGTTAGTTAACCATGAAGTCATGTATATTACATTGAAATGCTCCTGTTTAATTATAAATGTTATTTAAAAATAATTCATATTACTCAAAAAATTAATTAATTTTTTATATATTTTTTAAAATTTTTAATTATGTAAATGTATTTATTTAGTACTTTTTTAAAAAATTAAGTACTTGCCTAATATAATATTTAGACATGCAATTACAAAATTTATGAAATAAAAACTTAATATAATAAGTTACTCAACATAATTATGCTTATTTTTTAAAATTTCATTAATTTTAATGCAAAATTTCAAATTATTTATTTAAATACCGGCATACTTAAGTATTTAAAGTTTTTTTTAAATTGGGAGAGAGTAGACAATTAGATCATAAAGGCAAATTAATAATTTTAAAAATTTTCACATAATTACAAATAAAAATTATGTATTTTGTAATCTTTAATGGAATATTGTTAACGGTATTAAAACTTGGAACAAAGTGTATATTTTAAAAATATATGGAGAGTCTATATAATTTTAGCAAAATGAATTGGAGGTCATGATATTTTACTCTAAAATATAAAAAATATTGAATCATCCAATTAAAAAAAAAATAAGCATTACATATACTCATCTCTAAACAGCATGCATGATGAAAACAAACTCATCGAATCATGACTTAGACTCCATTTGGTATAAAAAATTATTTTTTATGGAAGTGAAAGTAGAAATAAAAATGCAAATGAAGTGTAAAAGTATGTTTGATATGCATATGAAAGTAGGATAAAAATTTTATTTAAAATTATATTTATATTTTGAAAAGACCAAAATACCTTTGGAAATAAATAAATAAAAAAAACCATTGAACCTTCAACACACATGAAGCGAATACAATTGCCTGCATCATTGGAGAAAATCATGGAAAAATCCCATGGAACCAGATCCCGGAAAATCGTTGGAGAAAATGATGGAAAATAAATCACGAAAAAACCTCGTGGGAACTAAATCATGCAAAGTTGTTAGAGAAAATTAACACATATCAGCAAAGCATTCAAACAAAAACTAAAAAGATCATATTTCATAAAACAAGATATGAAAATAACATCCAAACACAGATTTGCAACCCAGATTTGAACTCGATTTGCGACGCTGAAGAAGAAGACACAGCCATAGCCATTCTATGTTTGACTCTAGTTGAGCCATTGCTATTCGTAAAATCAGAGCCAAAGCTTTGAGCCGTTGCTATTTGAGTCGGAGCCAGAACATCGACTCAAATCAAGTGGCTGTGTCGAATTCGAATAAGGTGAAGACGCTGTTCGAGAAATCGAACCAAGTATTGTCGTGCCCAGTGGAGGACTATCGCCGTCATTATTGCAGTTGCAGGGTCGTCATCATCATTGCTGCTGGAGGACAGTCGCCATCGTTGGTAGAGTCAGTGAAAGAACGTGGAAGAGGGAAAGAGAAGGCAAGGGTAAAGGAGTCTGAAATGGAATTGGTTTAGGTAAGAAACCCACTTCCATTGATTTTGATAGAACGGGGTTTCATGGAGAATCGATTTCTATCATGCCAAATAGATAAAAATATTGGTTCTACTTTTACTTTCACTTCTCTCCAATGTTTTTAAAACTAGATTGAATATTGAACCAAAAAGGGTAGTGGTTCACGATTTGCATGGTCTAATTAAGTTAGACCAATAATCGAACCGATGACATAATAATTAAATTAAAAAAATTATATATGTATTTAATAATTTAAATGTGAAAAATAAATATGAAATTACACCTTAACTTAAAAATAAAACTAAATATTTTAAATTTATCATAACTTAACAAGCCATATGATATAATATAACATCAAATGATTAAAAAAATTAATCATTTTTTAAAAAAAATTAATAAAAAATTTAAAAGAAAAAAGAAAAATGACATTTTTTTTGAATAGTTCAGTTTTTTAAAACTGGACAACCGTCAGTCCAAAGCGGCTCAATCTAGTTCAACTCTCCAAACTGTTTTTTTGGCTTGACTGAACCATTAGCCTAACCGGTCAATGGTTTGACCAATTCAACCGTCTAGTTCGGTCTGATTTTTTAATCATTACTTCTCTCTTCCTAATTTCTCACCATCAAACGAGCCATTAGTGTCTTATTTATAAGAGATGAAATATCGCTTGACGTGGTCAACCTCAAACCCCAACTCTCAATGTTTACGAAATCGCTGTCATGGCTTAATTTGTTTATGCTCAATGTCCATTGTAATTTTGTACTATACGTCGATGGAGAAGGGGTGTTTTTGTCCACACAACCACTTTTTTTTCTAAAAAATTCATTTAAGAATCTTGGTCCTTTTATGGGACTTCAAAAATTCACGGACCCTAACTGCAATTGATGTTTTTAAGTGGCCTGTAAACGTCATAATTTCCCCTGATGTGATTTATCTTGAGTTTCCGTACAATAATTCATGGGGTCCACTATGATTTTTAAATATAAAATTTAAAATGTGTTAACTGTATAATTGATTCAACCACAATTAAGTCTATAAGTCCATGAATCTTAACCTATTGTTTGCACTGTTATTTGAATTACTAGTCCAATTTTAAAAATATTTATGTTAAGTTAGAAAGATTCCCTCTATGTTGGACCAAGCAAAGATTCTCTCTATGTATATTTCAATTTCATAAGTTTATTCTTATCTTATGTGAAATTTGAAATGTGAAATTTCTGAGCATTTATCATGAATTCAATTAACGGTCACTAATATATCAATAATATACCATAGGCATAAACTTTAATTGCTCATTTTTTTCGCACGGTGTATAGTGCCTAAAGTTGGTATAATGATCAAATAAATTATATACTCTTGACAAATAAAATTTGTTTAATTTGGCCAAGCAATATCAATAATATAATTACATATGTGTCTCATATAAGTTAATTACAAAGATTCATTGATTATGGAGCTTTTCTGTTACGTTGTCTATACTCTATACATTTGGCTGTCTTGAAAACTAAATATTACAGCCAAACTGAACAAAAACCATTTACTCGCTAGGAACTAGCTACTATATATAAATATAATATTGTCAATATTTGGATGGGCATTAATTAATTTTTATTTTGAACCTAGGTCACGGTTTTGTCGAACAACCACAAAGAGTTTAATCAACTCTCTCAACTTAATTAATATTATTATACCCTCAAGTTGTGTTCGGATTCATTGAAAAAATGAAAAAAAAAAAAGAGGATATGGAATTAGCGAACAGATACGTTTGGTACTACAAAAACCATCTTCCTTTCTACTTTATTCCACATACAGAAAAACCAACGGAGAACTTCTTTTATTTTTTGTTTATTATTTTTTTAAGTGAGGTTATTTTGATCATTTTGATTTTTTAAGAAAAACTTACATACTTAGCTTTATATACCTAAAATATTTGTTTTCAATTAAATCAAAACATATCAATCTTTTATTGATTATGTATCTCACAACAAACTCTTGTTCTTAATACTATTCACATATTAAAATTTATTTGTTTTGATTTGATTAGATAAAAATACATTAAGCATATATAGATATATATAAGATTAAGCATCTAAGTCTTACCTTAATTTTTTCTATTTCTATCATACCAAGACATCACTTAGGGAAAATATTTTGCTTTCCATTCCTTTTTTTTTCCTAACATACTAAATATAATATCATGTTGATCTTTTGGTTCTTGCATGGTTTTCTGAAACATCCTGAGGTTGATTTAAAATTGTACTTGTGTCATGCCAATATGGTAAATAAATAAAAACCAAAGATATTAGATTTGATATTATTTGAATTTCGTTGAGTACTGATTTTAGATTAATACTCCTTTGATCTCATTTATGACTTACAAAATGAAAAAAAAATAGTCCTTTTAAAAAGCACTAAATGAGTTATTTATTACCCTTTTCCCATTTTGCCTCAATTATATATATATATTTCTGCAACAATTACCTTTTTTAAAAAATGAATTTAATATGGGTAAACTTAAAAATTTCTCTAATTTTAAGCTCTCCTTGACTTCAATAAAAATGTTGAAAATTTATAAATAAGACCGAAAGGAATATAATACTCTTTTTATCTCAAATTATAGGTCACTTTTGAAAAAATTTCTTCATCTCAAAATATAAGACACTTTGGGTAAACTAAAATTTTATTAATTGATTTTTATTTTGAATCTAGGTCACGGTTTTGTCTAACAACCACAAAGAGTTTAATCAACTCTCTCAACTTAATCAATATTATTATACCCTCAAGTTGTGTTCGGATTGAATGAAAAAAATGAAAAAAAAAAAGAGGATATGGAAATTAGCAAACAGGTACGTTTGGTACTACAAAAACCATCTTCCTTGCTACTTTATTCCACATACAGAAAAACCAACGGAGAACTTCTTTTATTTTTATTTATTATTTTTTTAAGTGAGGTTATTTTGATGTTTGATTTTTTGAGAAAAACTTACATACTTACCTTTATATACCTAAAATATTTGTTTTCAATTAAATCAAAACATGTCAATCTTTTATTGATTATGTATCTCACAACAAACTCTTGTTCTTAATACTATTCACATATTAAAATTTATTTGTTTTGATTTGATTAGATAAAAATACATTAAGCATATATAGATATATATAAGATTAAGTATCTAAGTCTTACCTTAATTTTTTCTATTTCTATCATACCAACACATCACTTAGGGAAAATATTTTGCTTTCCATTCCTTTTTTTCCCCTAACATACTAAACATAATATCATGTTGATCTTTTGGTTCTTGCATGGTTTTCTGAAACATCCTGAGGTTGATCTGAAATTATACTTGTGTCATGCCAATATGGCAAATAAATAAAAACCCAAAGATATTAAGTTTGAGATCATTTATTTGAATTTCATGGAGTACTCATTTTAAATTAACAATCATTTGATCTCATTTATAAGTTACAAAATGAAAAAGAAAAATTAGTCCTTTTTATAATACACTTAGTGAGTTATTTATTACCCTTTTCCCATTTTGCCTCAATTAAATATATATATTTCCGCAACAATTATCTTTTTTAAAAAATGAATTTAATATGGGTGAACTTGGAAATTTCTTTAGTTTTAAGCTCTCTTTGATTTCAATAAAAATGTTGAAAATTTATAAATAAGACCAAAAAGAATATAATATATGGTAATTAATTATGCAAAGAAGCTAACTTTTTAGATTTTAGATTTTTACTGAAATACTGTATTAGTGAGAACTTCAATGTGTGCGGATGGAAATATAATAATGATGAAAGAGCCTAATTTCTCAAAAGGTCAAGCTTTCAATAATGTTATTATTATTATTTTTGCTAGCAACAATTTTATAATTTATACACACATAGAACACCAGACTGTATCTCCGATTTTGTACGACATTCAAGATATTTGTATTTTTTTTCCCAACACTAAATTCACACGTTTGTATTTGGTCAAATAAAAAAAATTCACACGTTTGTTATCGTTATCGGAGATGACAAATTAACCCCGTTAATTAGATCTCACATCATATATATCACTTTGAATTTTGCTAATTGGCAGAGTAAATAAAATGGCATGGTCCCCAGTATGCCTAAAATAAAATGCTTGGTCCCTAATTTTTTTTTTAATCTTATTTCAGTCCGCTAAAGGCAAAGTCTCTTGATCAATTAACATTTTTATTCTTTCAATACTTACATGTGTGTGTGTGTGTGTGTATTTCCTTTATTAATATATTTCTCTTTCCATCTTATATCTCTATATTTGACTTATTTCTATAGTGACATGAGAGTACACAATATGTTACCTAAATATATATGTACCACTGGCTTCACCAAATGCTTTGGGAAATTTATAAATGACGTCGTTTTGACCGAAATAACACTTGTGCCTTGTTTGGTAATTTGCTGGAAACATACAGATATTAAGTGATATTATTGGAAATAGATTCCATGGATGTGCATGTTCGTTATCCAGAATTAAGCTTCAATTCTTAGCAAGCCTAACAAAAACAACAAGCTTTATCTCATTAATTGAGGGAGGCTACTTGGATTGCAATATGCTGTCATGCTCTATCAATTCAATTAACTCTTCAGATAAATCATTCCCCAAAAGGTCTCTAAGAAAGTTTAATTCCATCAAAAGATCGATGGCCTAATTAAATCAAGTTACATCCTTTGGGCATAGAACCACTTAATTAGACTTCCATGTAAGAACATAATGTTGACCTATTGCATGTATTTAATACATGATTTGTCTATTTTTGCTAGTAAGATTTGAAAATGGTTCTATCATGGCATAGACTTCTGATATCAATTTTTGCTTTGAGGTTTGATCAGTTCCAGTTGCTTAGTTTTTGCCCCATTTTTTTTTCTTCTAATTTTTGATTTATCGGTTCATGGTTTGTAATTTATGCAATTGTGTTGATTGGGTGCTCTTTATGTGAAAATGGTGGATGACAATAGATTTTTCTGGTGTTGAAGAGATATGGCTTTTAAAATAGGATAAATGTGTAATTTTACTTCTAAAGTATTTTTTAAGGAGCACACCTAGCACCCTAATATTTTTGTTGGAAAAATTTTACAGTTAAAGTTATTAAAATAGAGCATTTTTGCTCTTTTTGTTAAATTTTTTAACAGTCAACATTTGAAATCAACATCAAAAATTTAACGGAAAGATAAAATATTTCGTTTTAATAACTTTAAAGGTATAATTGCTATAATAAAAAATAATTTAAGGGCAAAATTTACCTTTATCCTTTAACATAAGGGTATTTTTCATCTTTTTATATTAAAAATACACATATCAAGTATTTCATGGGCATACCAAGGACTTCCATTTCTGTTTACTATTAATTACTTCCTATTCTTTTTGTTTCTTTTTTTAATACAGAAGACATGGTACCGTGCAAAATTAAAAGCAGTTTATGTTAATCAGATTGACTAATAACAAGTTTCTACATCTTAGGATAGATCATCACATAAATAGTAGTATCAAAATTGAGACAAACAATAATTTGATTGAAATAAATTTATTTGAGCCTAAATTAAAAGATTTGGTAATTAAATTCCCATGCAATCTTAATTCAAAATTAGATCGCTTTAATCACACATCTAGCTTGCGCTTTAACTTGGTAATATATCCATGGAATTTGATGTTATGGATGCCGCAATTGATAATGGCTTCATCATCAACTGTGGAAAACAAAAATGTTACGTGATTTCTTTTTTGGCATTTGGTGTTTGGGTAAAAAAAAATTGACATTTCATT
>NW_026557385.1:0-23453 GCF_029017545.1 Prosopis cineraria | reverse complement strand
TCTTATTTATAAGTTACTTCTATTCTATTTCATTGAAATAAGAAAAATCATAAATTTCATTAACTCTATTTTAAAATTAATAAAGTTTCAATTTTGCCTCTATTAAATATAAATACTCCTTCTATTCAAAATTATAAAGTACTTTTAGAAGAAATTCAGCATCCCAAGATATAAAACACATCGAAGATATTAAGGCTTTATTAATATAGGCTTGTTCCAATGTCACCCTTTATCTCTATTTAATTCTCTCTCTTTCTCTCTCTCTCTTTTTATATATTAAAAAATAGTGTTTTTGGAAGTTTATATTTTTATTTTAAAAAATAAAATTTAAGTATATTTAATAAATTTTTTTGATATATGATATTTTATGTAAAACTATTTTATAATTTGAGATGAAAAAAATACTTTGAAAAAAAAGTAGAGATAATTTCAATACAGGACTATAGATGTGACATAATCACAAAGAATGTCCTATGAAATCCGAACTCTTATTTGAGTCCACAAGGATTGAAATGATATTAATTTTGATGATTAAATGACCTAAATACCTTTAGTTTAAATATTAAGAAAATAGCGATTGATTGCGTGTTATGGTGGAGAGAAGCCATTTCTTAAGATTTCCCACGACCTGCTCAAAGTCTATCTTTGTCAATTTCACCATCCACGACCTGTACGAAGGTGAAAGAAAAGACCATCTCCAGACTCAAGCATCAAGTTGTCTCTCCCCTAATCGTCGAGTTGTCGGCATCTCGCTTCCTTCTCTTAATCTCCGGCGAGGCCCTCTTGATTCTCTGTCTTTGTTACGCTACTTGTGCTCCTTGACCCTCATGATAATCACTTGAACGACAGCGTTGCGCCTTTGCAAAAGCTCCACGAGACCTCCGTGATAACATGATATTTGCTTACCCTTTCATATGAGACATGAATTCGAAGGCCTACCCCACTCCCCTCCACATCGTCAACCATCAGAGAGAAACACCTCCTCCAGCCTCCACCATCGAAGACTCTTTCATTTTGAGTTGGAACGTAACATGTGATCAGAGATGAATGTAAATTTCAGAAGGGATTTATTACAGGTTAATGTTGAACAAGTAACTATCTTTTCCCTTTATCATATAAAGCAACGATTTTAACAAGTAATTATATTACATTAACAAGTACAACAATTGAGTTAACAAGTTACTCGTCACATGGGTATGTTTACAAGTTATCATCATAGTCGTAGGCTAGGGAATTTACATGCAAAGTAACAATTTTAATAATTGTAAGCAAACCAACAAGAAACATTAGCCTCATCAACTGAGGTCAGGAAATTTATATCCAAAGTAATGATTTTAACAAGTAATTATAGGCAACTAACAAGTCACATTACGCCTCCTCAACTGGGGTCAAAGAATTTACGTACAAGGTAATGATTTTAACAAGTAATTACAGGCAATTAATAATTAATGAGGTGTAATGTTACTTGTAAGTTGCATATAATTACTTTTTTAATAGGATATGTTACCTGTTAAAATCATTACTTTGCATGTATATTTCTTAACCCTAGTTTATAACTTGTAAACATACCCATGTGATGAGTAACTGACATGCTAAATTCATATCATTACTCGTTAAATTCATGTTTAAAATTTAGAAATTTAATAAGTAATGTTTTGAATTTCATATACTAGTTCAAGATATGTTTCATGTGGCATTCAACCTTGCATGTAAGATTCATGACATTATTTGTTACATCCCTAATGGGTCTTGTTGCATCTTAACATGACATGTTAAATACATATAATTACTTGTTAAATTCATAATAAGACTTATTAATTATTTAAACTCAAGTTAGTAAGTAATTACATATAAGTGTATACTAGTATAGTATAGTGATTAGTTGTCCGAACTGATCATTCTAAATGTAGATTTCGGACAACTAATCACTATACTATACTAGTATACACTTATAATAAGTAGTAGAAAAAGTGAGAAGGTAACTTTGAAAAACTTATTTTAGAAAACTTGTGGCTGGTTAAATTTTTAACTGTAATTAATTGTTGAATTTTCAACACATTTTTTTATATTTTTTGGATGATCCGCCAAAAATGGAGAGGCGCCTTCGATTGACGACATAGAGGAGTGGGGGAGGGTTCGTTTGATAAGACAAGGGAAACTGACTTCGATTGATGACGGAGATGACATGCGAGGTTCATCGACATGGCGTGAAGTTGGGTTTGGTCGAGTATGGGATGACAAAGTGACTTGGAAAGTTCATCGGCAATGCGTGAAGTCGGTTTGGTCGGGTAAGGGATGATTTTTTTCCAGAAGCTATTTTTGTTTTGAAACCAAGAATAATTAAGTCATTTCCCTTCAAAAGTATTTCAGTTTAATTTAGAAATCCTGCAAATAAATTTTAAATTCTTAAATTCATAATGTATTGGTCTTTTTATGAAATTAAAATCCATCTATGATCTTCTATTGAGATTCTTTCAATAAAATACTTTAACATTTAATAATTTTTTGATATCTAATAAAGATAAAAAAGTAACAATATAGACATAAAAATAATAGAGATACTTTTTTAAAAAATTAAAATAAATATTATCTTTATACTATTTAATTCATTGTTAACTAATTTATATTTTTAAAAAAATTAATTAAAATTTTAATTTTTTAAAAAAGTTTGTATCTTTACATTTTAGCTCTTTTTTTGCTTAATTTTGAGCCTTTGAATATAATAATTGATTTATTTAAATAATGTTATTAGTTACTTAATAAGATAAAAATATTAGTCAAAAAATATATAACACAAGCAAATTTTATAGAAAATATAACAATTTATTTGTGATGGGGAGGGAGTAAACGATACAGGAAAAGTAAAAAGCATGCAGGTCTATATAAGCTAAAAAACCCGTCCGTACTAATAATTTGACTTGCTAGTTGCTAATGATTCTACAGGTACGATGAACGGATGAATGATGACGTGGCGGTAACACTTGGTGAAGCATCATTCCACAGCTGGCCGCCACCAAAACCCATTGAGGGATGACCCGATCCTATGTTAACTTTTTTAAACCACAAAAACTGCGTTGACTTGTACAACTCTCACTGTCTCATTAACAACTCCTTTGACCTTTCTTACTTTTTTATTTTACAGTGAGAAATGAGTAACTTTTCTACAAAAAAAAATATTATATTGTTTTGGACAATCAGATTATTGTGTTCTTGTCTTGAAAAAAAGATTAATTATGTATTCTATCCATCATCATCATAAGATAATTAATATATTAAGTATAAATTAAGAAATTAATATGATTTTAATTAAATAACAAACTTTATTGGTATAGAATTCAATTAAAAACATCTCGGATACTCCCTCCGTTCAAAAATATAAGGGATCTTTAACTGAATTTTATCTCTAATAAAGTAATTATCTACTTTTAAATAATTTTATTTTTTCATATTTATCCCTATGAAACACCCTATAACAAATATAAAGCCATTCATCAATACGGGTAATTAAAAAAAATCACTGATTACACCTTCAAAAAAACTAAAAATATCTTACATTTTTTGACATCCAACTTCTTAAAAAATACTTTATTTTTTTAAACAGAGAGAGTATATAAGAATGGAGGGAGTATTTTGTTTATAACTCTTGAATACACAAACACACCACATTGTTAACAGTTTCATACATTACTCCCTCTAGTCTTATGACACTTTCTAGAAAAGATTAATTGTTCTTAATATAAAGAACTTGATAAGATATTTATTACCTCACCTGTTAAAAAATATATATTTTATTGTATAATTCATGTGCTTTTTTAAAATAAAAATAAGGTTAAAATATGTTTTTACTTCCTATACTTTCTTTCGAGGAGCATTGGACACCATATGATAATAAGTGAAGGATTTTTTTTCATACATCATTTTTCAGAGGAGCAAAAATTCTTTACGCTAGTGATCCATTAACAGAGAAGAATCGTGGTATTTTGTGAGATCTCATTATTATTTCATATTTTAGGGGTTAAAATTGTATTTTTCCCATATGTTTTCCTTCAAAAATTGTTGATCATTCTACACTAATAAGTGAAGTATTTTTTTCTTATCTAAACCATTTCTTAGATGATAACGGAAGAAAATTTTTACTCATATAAAAAATTATTTTTAAAAAATGCCACATTTATTGGATTAGGGCACCCACACTCTCTAATGGAAAATACAAGGGTCAAATATAATTTAATCCAATAAAAATATTATAATATAACAAAAATAAGAGGGAGCATGTGTTTGGACTTGATTTTGTTGATATTATTGCTACTTTCAATTAGAGAACGATTGATCTCACAGCTGCCACGTACATGCCCCTCTTTTTCTACCTGAAGCTTCAAGAAAAACTAATACTCTCTTCGTTTAAAAATATAAAATATTTTTAATTAAATTTCAGTCTTAATAAAATAGTTACATACATTTTAATTAATTTTATCTTTTCATATTGATCCCTATTAAATACTCTACAATAAATATAACGTCATCATCAATAGGGACACTTTTAAAAAAAGGTAATGATTACACCTCAAAAATTAAAAATACCTTACAATTTTTAACATCTAACTCCTATATATTTTGACTGAGGGAGTAAAATTTTTGAAACTTTAAGTTTTGACTCAATTATTATTAATTTTTATCAATATAGTTATAGTTTTTCAGGTTTTTTAAGCTAACACATTAGTCATCTAGATTTTGAAATATAAATCAGCCCTCAAATTAAACTAATATATAAATTATGTTGATTATTTAACATGTATAAATAATTAAATTAAAACAAGTAATTATCTTTAATTTCACAAGTTACAGGACTTGGCCATCGTATGTACTTATCTCTATGGCCTAGTTAATTAATTTGTGAGTGTTAAGACAATTTGTTAAGTTGTTTATTTATCATTTCCGATTCTAGTTATAAGGTAAAGTTAGTCACTCCATGGTTCTTAAACAATGGTAGTTAACATTATCTTTAGACTTGTGAAAAAAATATTTGACTTTCTAATTTTTCCATTCACCAAAATTAATGAATGCAATAAAATGTATATAGGAATTTAACTTAGTGCAATTAGTAAAGAATATTAATATTGAGAAAAAAAATTAATTACCACATTTCTACCCTATATTTAAGGCCAAATATAATTTTAAAACTTTGTCCCACATGATGAGGATGGGAGGGAGCATAGTGTAAAAGGCATGTCACTTTCCCTAAAAATAACTCTCTTTTAATGATAGTATTTAGTGTGTGAGACAAAAGGAGAGTGAGAAAAATTGTGTAGTTAAAGAGGATACTTGATCATAATTTTAAAAACTAAAGTTTAAATTTTTATTAAAAGGCGCTCATATTTAGTGGGAGACTGTAACTCAAACAAGATTGCTATCACAGGAAAACATCTATGAGAAAGAGAGAGAGAGAATAATTTCACCCAAAAAAACATCAAATGAGGGAGATATTACAAATATTGGAGTCCTATATTTAGAGCAGAACAAATATTTCAACTAACTAGATCTTATAATTAGGACCCGAGCGAGAAGTTTGCATGCTCCATATATTTTTTTATTTATAAATAACAGATAATGGAGCTTGAAAATTAGATATAATTGTTATTTTAATATATACACACACAATTTGATCTCACACTGACATTATAGGAAACTTTTTGAGTTGGCAAAAAAAAAAGGCATTGGAATCCTTTGGATATTTTTTGACGAACGTTGGTGTTGGCGGTACCGCAATAAATGTGAACGATTAATTATGAATTGCTTGAGTTGTGTTCAAAAGAACACTATCCTTAAGAATTATTTGACATATTGAGACGATGGACTGGCAATTTTTTAGAATTAAACAAATACTTCTTGCGAAGCAAGAAAACAGAATAGTAGAAACTAAAACACAGTCAGACAAACAACACAGAGAGGCAGGAGAAAATTGCTCCGAAAACTCAAGAGATTAGTGACTTGCTCTGTTTGTACTTATGGCTATATATAGCCCGAAGATGGAGACATGAACGTTAGCTCATAATCACTGGATTAAAGCTTCGGTTGTACTCTCATAAATCAGGTTTAAACACCAGTCTGGGGGGTTATGCAGATGTAAATCACAATTAAGCCTTTATCTGAAAATGTTGGGGAGACAAATACGTTTAAAAAATTAATCTGGTTAATGGCAAAAAAAGTTCATGGTTTGAATTTAAACTCCAGACAACCAAAACTTGAGATTTTTCAGTAAGCAAAAATAATTAATTATTCATTTATTTTGTAAAAATAATTCTATAAAAAGAATCTATTGCCTCTTAAACTTATGCGCAGGGGTGAATTGGCTGATTTCAACTATGATTATCTTGAATTGACCTGTCTCATGTGCTCGAGTCCATTTTTTTTCAAACTCATTTTACTAGCCCACTTCATTCCTTAATATTTATACACTATGAGAGTTCTTTATTTAATCAATATGAGGCTTTGATACATACACACTTTTAACACACGCACAACTGTTGGTCCCCGGAATCCAGAGGATGCATTAACTGGCAGGGCATAGCGACGAACTTAATAATTTCTGATTACTATTTTATTATTATTTTTTAATTTCGAACCAGTATGGACAGAGATTGAGAGATATGGGCAGACCCACGTTGAGAGGGGATCCTACTCTCCTCATAGAAATATTAAGTGTCTGGTTTTGGTTACATCCTCACCCACGGTTAACCAGCAAAAAAAATATACTTTCCCACACAATACGTGCAGACACACATATCCATCTTAATTCTATTTATAAATCACATTTTAAAATACTTATTTGATTCCATTTATAATTTATAGTGTGACTTTTTAAATAATATTTAAAAAATATTTTAAAATTATTCTTCATAAGAGAAAAAAAGCAATTTGACATATTTTTTGAATTTATTATATAAAGACATATTTGAAATTCTATACATGTTTATTCCTCTTTGTTTGCATTGGTATTGATGAGGTTGGTAGAAATGAATTTTAAAGAGAATTGGAGGAGTATATAATTAAAATTTTTTAATATTTATTAATTCAAAATAAAGTATATTATTATATTATATTCCCTTCGGTCTTATTTATAAATTATTTTTATCAACTTCATCAATACCCGTATAATAAAAGTATAAAAATAAAAGTAAGTAAAATTTTAAACATAATAGTCAATTAAAATAAATAAATAAATAAATTATATAATATTATTTTTTTCATGTCTCTCTTTTACTCTTAAAGAGTAGTTTGGAGATTTTAACTTAAAAATAATAATCTCATCATACATATAAAGTGGATTAAATAATGCCTTTAAATGGTGTCTAATATACAAGACCAGGGGGAGTATTGTTATACTAGATTGGTTTATAAAAATATTTTTATTATTTATGCAAGATTAATATTAAAAAGAGTGAAACTTAATATTTATATTTTATATGTTAGTTTTTCTTAGTATATTGTCTAAAACCATTTTTCTTGAATAAATTATTATTACAAAAATTGAGTAAGTATTTAAATAAATATATTTTTATTATTTACTTTGTAAATAGTATTGGTTAATGTTAGTTTTAGTAGGTTAAGTTTATAGTTTTCTAGAATTTTTATCATATGTATAAAAAATATTTGACTTAACTTTAAATGATTTGTAATTTCTTCAAATATTAAATAATTTCAAATGATTCTTCTGATATTTTTTACACAATGCAAGTATTTAATACAATTTTATTCTGAATATTAAAAAAATAAAAGAATTAATAAATTATCGATGGCATGTAAAAACTTTTATTTAAATTTGGCTAGAGCCAATATTATAGGTTGGGCCCGTGGCGCAACCCACCAACCCGCAAAAAAATTGTGGGTTGAATTAAAAAAATAAATTTAATTATATGTGGGGTGGTTTTGACCCGCATTGCATTACTTGAACTTACAGTGGGCTAATTTATAGGTTGGCGGGTTAGCTCGCTTATATTTTTAAAAAAATAGATAAATAAATAAATAAATAAGATTAAGTTTAAAATAAAACATTCAAAGCAAATATGCATGAAATTGTTATTTAAATATTTGATAATTTTATATTTATTTAATTCAAGTTTAAATTATGACAGAAAACAATAAAAACACACTGCTCATGTATTTAAGTAGTGATATAATATAATTTGAATGTGATCAATACAATTAATAAAATATTTTATTATACTCTGCTGCATTTATATAATAACTTATTTAAATTATCTTATTTGCAAAATAATGATGCCCAAGCTAACAAATAAAAATTAAACATATTTATGAAAAAAGTTTAGTTTCACTTTTTATTTACAAAATTAAATATATTTATAAAGTGCTAACAATATATTATATTATCCTCTTAATTTGAACATAAAAGGAAAAAAAAACAGATATAAAGATATTAGAATATTTAGATGGTACAGACTAAATGTATTATGAGTGGTAATCTAATAGTCAAAGTTTAAATTATCATTTTTTCTTTAAAAAAAGAATTGGTATTTTAAATTGGGGCATCAATTTTGTAGAAAAAATACCAAAACAAAATGAAGAGAAAAGGGGATAGTCAAAAACATTTCTGTTAATTCATATATGTAAAATACTGATCAATTATGTAAAAGATTAGAGAACAAAAGGATCACAAAATTAAATTAATTTATATTCAAGTGTTAATATAAGCATGTCTTAATTAAAAAAAAATTTATTGTTATTTGAATAATTAATTTTTAGGAAAAGTATATGATTTTTTTACTATAAAAAAATAATAAAAAGAGGTACACTTATAATTTTTAAAATAAAAAAAAATTTTACTTGCAGGTTGGCTTGCTAACCCACCAACCTGCTGCAGGTTGTGCAATATTACCAACTCTAAATTTGGCCTCCTTTCATTTCACTGGTGAGAGAGGGAGGGAGGGAGGGAGAGAGAGTACAAACCTAGTTTGTAGTTTAGTTCAAAAATCAAATGAGATAATTTGATTCAAGTTGTGCTCTTCTCCCTCAAAGGTTGGATGTGGTAACTACCCGTAATTAAATGAATTCTACTTGAAGAAAACATGGTGATAGAACAACAAAAATACACAAAAGAAAAACTCGAGAGACAGGAGATGAATGCTCAGAAACTCAAGAAAAGTGTGTTGTAAATACTCAACAAGCATGCCTTAGATAGATAATATATGCATATTGGCGTGTGAATATTGAGCGCCATTTAACACAATTGCAAAATTTTTAGAGTTTCTAAGTATTAGAACATTGAATGTGGATGCACCATTAAACACTGCAAATTTTTAAAAAGCTGGAGCATTAAAGCTACATTAAGAAACACATCAATAAACATTGCAGATTTTAAAAACACTCCCTCTGTTTTCGTTTATAGGAGAAATTATTATTTTTAGCTTTTGTTTTATGTAAGAAAAATTACATTTTTCAATAAACATTTATTGTAAATTTTTTAAATTACCTCTCATGATTTTATCATTCATAGTCATAAAAGACAATCAATGAATAATTGATTAACACAATTAATGGGAGAGTATTGTAGTTTAATTCTTTTATTTATAGATATAATTAATATAGTTAATCGATTTTTTTATACTGTATGATACAGTTTTTTCCTCCTATAAATAGAAATGAAGGGAGTAAGTTAGAGCATTGAACAAGCCATCATTAATCACTACAAATTTTTAAAGGTTACTACATGAATCATTAATCACCATTGCGCATTGCAAAATTTTAAAGGTTTCAGTATTGAATTTGACCAGTTATTTTAAATAAATATTTTTTAATCTTGCAAAAATATTTTCATTGAAAGAGCCCAACATCACATTTTACTCACGTGCCCATATATGCACATTAACTCATTTTATTTTGATTCATCTCACTTGCCCAAATTCTCATGTTAGTATTTATACACTAGTTCTTCATCAATCCTAGATAACGCAAGGTTTTTTTTGACACATATATACATAAAATTTGGCTCATAAAATATAAGTTTAAGAATATTTAAAACTCTAATTTTTTTTTTGGTATAATGTTCCTTTAGCTTTTGGAAATGGTGCAACACCAGTGACAGATTCACAGGGCCAACAGCACAACTTCGAGTGTGTTTGGATTAAAAAATTTACAACTGAGGTTAGGATTCAACTGAGGTTAGCAAACTGAGGTTAGAAAAAAAGTCAGTTGATGTAATGCGATTTATGTTTGGATACCATTTTTTTAAAAGTCAGTCAGATAAACTGAAATTCGTTTGGATGGTTCAATTCAAAAGCCAGTTGAGATATTTAATGGCAAAAATAAGCATAAATTTTTTATCTTAAATATTAAATATTAAATAAGCATGTTTATATTTTTTTGACTAACTAATAAATAAAAAAATATTAAACTTAAAATTACAGCTAATAAGGAAAATATCTTAAATATTCAACCATGAAAACCTAAAATAAATTAATATTTAATTGATATGATTTACAAGTTGATCTCTAATTGTATCACAAACACGCTGCATTTGTCTTGATGATCCAGGTAGATTTGACGAGGATGCTTCACCAATATCGATATCTTCCTCCTGGACTTCTATACTTTCATCTTCAGCTTGTATGAACTGCTCGTTAGTAATTGAATTTCTCCTAATAAAATTATGTATTGCCATTGTTGCACAAACAATTTGAACTTGTGTTTTATATTTAAATTTAGGCATTTTTCGTATAATTGCAAACCTATTCTTCCACATTCTAAAAGTTCTTTCTATAGTGCATTTTAGACTTGAATGATAATAATTGAAGACCTCATTATTGTTTGCAAATCCTGTAACTCGCCTAAAGTCTGGAAGGTGATAACGTTCGCAATGATATGGACCAAGATACCCATTTAGTATTGGATAACCAGAATCAACCAAATAATATTTACCTATTAAATGAAAGGAAGTGATGTAAATTTGACCAACATTAAATCAATGCAATAATAATTATAGTGACTTTAATAAAATATACCTGAAGGTGGATGCGAAAAATGCATTGAAGGAGTTGATATGGCATTATCAAATACTCGAGCATCATGAGCCGTACCTTCCCATCCCGCGATGACAAAAGTAAAACACATGTCCCAATCACATACAGCTATAACATTCTGTGTTGTATATCTATTTCTTCCAATAAATTGATTTGATCAGCAACACTAACCACGCATAGCACATGAGTGCCATCAATTACTCCTATAGCATCATTAAAGAATGGCCAATACCGTGGATCATTTTGAATTTTTGAATGACATCGTTGAAATAAAGGATCGAGTGGCTTTATGTTTGCCTTGGAAAGGTTAAGGCAGGCAGCTAATACTTTATGAAAATTTTTATGAACAGTTTTCCCTGAATGCTGAAATCGTTCCTGTATCATCTTATTACCAACTCCATGTCCAACTGTATTTAAAAACATTCCAACCATTTCTTCAACTCCCATTTTTTTAGACTTTTTTAAACCAAGATCAACTAGTGTCGTACACAGTTGCCTAAACAAATGTTTTTCCATTCGAAACATTTCATAACAACGACCAAGATGACCTTGCAAAATCTCATTGACCCACATTTGTCCTGTTTGCATGCTAGTTCTTCGTGGCTCTTTACACACATATGGCATCACATATTCACTAACTAATTGACATATTTCTTTTTGCTCCGTTATATCTTGCTATAACAAGGGAAGTAGTTGATGAGCCACATCTACATCCCAACCTTTATTCCAACCTAACATATATTCATTCAAATCTTCCATGATTTTTAAACTTGAGGTAAAATAGTATGTAAATATTATTTGTATATAATATAAAGTACATAGTATATAAATATCATTCAATAACGTAAAAAATAAAGCATAAGATAAGCATTAGATAATATTTAAATATTCACTACAAACCAAGTCATCATTTGCAAACTACAAGTCAAAATAAAGCAACTACAAGTCAAACACAAGTCAAAATAAAGCAACTACAAGTCAAACACAAGTCAAGTCATCATAAGCCTAGATAAAAATTCATCCAGATGTATTTTTTGAAATCCAATCTGGTAGATGGTAAAGTTGGTGCTTTAACCAATTGACCAAGTGATCAGGGTGATCTTTAAGTTGCCAGTAAGCATCTCGCATAGGCTTGTACAAGACAAGATTGACACATCTCCAATGCAAATCTTTATCACCAAAAACTTTTGGGAGTCCATTTAGGTGAGCCACAACCTCAGAAACTCCTATATCATTTGCTAAAATCTTGTTCACTGTCTTTGTTCTAGCTCTATTATCCTTGGCCATTTCACTCATCGCATCTGCTATTTCATTGACGCAGGGACTTTTTGCTTTTTTCTCCCACCAACGCCTACCACCCTCTTTCTCTTGCCTTGACTTCCATCACCACTAGTTCCACCGGTATTTGTGGTCACATTCAAGCCTAACAACTCATCGGTGACCCCCGTAGGTGCTACGGTGTTAGATAAATTTAGCTCCTCTTCACTATCACCGGAGCCTTCTCGAAGGTCAATAGTAGGGCGGTACACATCCTTATCATCATCATCCTCTATTTGGGTCTGGGTAGCAGATGGTACAAAAAGTGTTTCCCCAGTTGCCAGGACATCCTTGAATATCAAGGTTAATTCTCTTGCAAATCTTAGACCTTTATATCTAAATTTTCTATAAAGAGGATTTTCTTGCAACCATTCAAATAACCAACAATTATTCTCAAATTAAATTCTAATCTTAAAAACACTTAACAACTAATCCATACCAAGATTTTTCGCTCCCACCACTCATCTGGAGCATCAACAGTATTCTTGTCACTGTCCCACCCTAAGCTGGTTTCACTTGAAAACAACTTATGCCATACGTTCCATTCTTTCCTCATGTTATCTAGCTTATTTTTCAATTGCTTTCGCTCATACCTTTTTCCTGTTTTTGCCTCAAACCCCTCAATTATTGCCTGCCACCCATTTTTGTTGAAAGCAGTTCCTTTCCTTTATTTCTTGTACACTTGTTCCAAGCATTCTTTAATGAAAATTTCTGTTAAAGTTGAATTCCACACAGCTTTTCCTTTGTCGTTGTTCATTATTGTATAGACTAACCAGCCATCACAAATATGCAAAATCAATATATATCTCTACATATATGCAAAATCAATATATATCTCCTATTTTCAGCTTGGCATTTTTTAAATTCATGGAGTTTATATAATGAAGAACAAAATTTAAAATAATGCAACTCGCACAAAAAGAATTGAAGCACAAGTAGGAATTAGAGCAAGCTAAAGTGCAACAAGAGAAAGCTGATGTATGCTTTAGCATTTGACCTATGAATCATATGACCTTCAGCATTTACATTAGGTGGTTAATATTACAAAATTGCCACAATAATAATAGTACAATGCATAATATGCATGTCACTCGCAACTTTAATTTTTTAATTTATAAATCCTCTCTCTTGAGCTGTAGAAGATTGATTGAGATTAATTGAGAAAAAAAAAATACTTTACTCTGTCGTAACCTTACTCCCAAAAAGAAAAAAAATTAAGACCATCAAATGCATGATTAAATGGAACTTTTAACACGTATAGCCCCTTGGCAATGGTTACCTGCCATCCACTCCATTCACTATTCAGGTTAATAAATATAGGTCTAATAAATCAAGTAATCAACATTATAGATAGCAGACACGTTTACTCATTTAGAGGCAATTGTATGCCACTAATGTTCATGCATGCAATTTAGAATCAGTAGACACCCACCACCTATTCTTTCCAATAACAGGATAAGCCAATTATAACATACCAAAAAGCTCAGAATATTGTCAATATGAAAACCACAAACAACATAAATATCCTTCAAGTCAGAGTATGAAAGCCTTGGAAACACTTCAACAATAATTTCAGATGAGACACTACAAGCAAAGCAATCTATGGCTTCACAAACTATTCGAGGAACAAATAACAAGTGAGTTCCAAAAATGCAAAAAAGATGATTGGTCTAATAGCATTATAAATAACCAAGTTCCAAAAACACATCTTATGGGCATCTATACTCATGTTACACGCATTATATCTTCCTCTGCTCTAAAATAAACAAACAGGGGATGAACATGAGAGAATAACAAGCACATATCACTTTCTGGAGCAGTTGTGCACGACGGGTGAAGGAAGAAAAGTCTTCGAAAAAGGAATAGCAGAGCACAACAGGAAATAAGGCAACGAAGGAGGGGAAAAGAATGACCTTACTTGGCAAGGACAAGCGATGGGGAGTAGATCCACCGATAGGAAGTGCATATCTGGTGGATACGGCGGAGATCGAGAGGCAACAGCAAGAAGAAGCACTTTGGAGTAGGGGCACGGTGGAAAGCTAGAGAGCGATAGAAAAATGACTAACAGAAGAGAGATGGAGATCAGAGCAGGGGCACGGTGGTATGCTGAAGATTGACAGAAAAATGAGAGAGCTGGAGACCGGAGCAGGGGCACGGTGGCATGCTGGAGATGGACAGAAAAATGACTCACAAAAGCGAGGTGGAGATTAGAGCAGGGGCACGGTGGAAAGGCCGAAGGAAGCAAATCTGGAAGTGTGTTTTGGAGCAGTTTTGAAGCAGATGGAGGTCACGGGTGAAGCAGATGGAGGTCATGGGTAAAGCAGCATGCACAGGAAGCAAGAAAGAGAAGAGAGAGAAAGCAATAAAATTTAAAATGCATTTATTGCTTCCAACGAGCAAACGTGAACGCTGAGCAGGGAAAAGCCAGATCAGTTGGCTTTTTAGATAACACACGTTTCTAAGCTAACTGAGGTTGAAAAGTTTTGCTAATCCAAACATATTTTTTTTTCCATTTTGCATCCTAACCTCAGTTACACCTATTCTAACTGAGGTTAGAGTGTAATCCAAACATGCACTTCCTTTTTAAGAAATGAGTTTATTGTTACTAGTAAAACATGTTAAAACTAAATTTTGCCCCTTACTATTATATAATTTTGTGTTTTGGCCCCCCACATAGAGCTATTTCTGGATCTGTCCCTGTACAACATGGCCCCCATTATTAACAAAAGTTACCATTAATTGTTAGAAAATGATAAAAAAATAAAAAAAATTATACAAAAGCACTCAAAAATTATAAAAAATGATCCAATAAGTTATAGAAAAGGATAAAAAAAAATTTCATAGTCATTTTTTGTAATTCTTGAGGTCTTTGTCTGTCATTTTTTGATTAATTAACAGTTAAAATTTACTTTTATTAATACAGTGGCTAAGTTGCACTGTTTTTAAAATTTAAAAAAAATATATTGCAAAAAAAAATTTAGAATTCGAGACATTTCTCAACATGTAGCATAGTTATCAAATTGTTATTACCCCTAAATTAAAGAAAGAGTTGCATTTGCGTGGGGTATCGTTTTGCGTGTAATATTCACGTGGGAATGTTGGTGGGAGGGATTTATTAGTCAACCTAAGGTCGACAGAAAACGCGTAGGGGAATCAAGGTGGGGCTTCTCAATTATTCTTACCCAATCTTCAACTAATTCCATTCTTTATCATATTTAATATATTTAATTTAACTTCACTTAATTAATTTCGCACCTCTTAGGGATTTAGGCTAAAACCCTTCTCTTTCTCTCAATCTATATTCCAATGGGTTCGTTGAAAATTGATGATGAAGATTAAACTTCACTTAATCACTCAAACTTGAGTTCTCGGTCAAAAAGGCACTTCGGATAAAAACAACCATTAATATATTCTTTTTATTAAAAAATATAAATTGTTTTTTGAGAAGTTTAATATTAAAAAATATAAGATATTTTTAATATTTTAATGTATAATTAATGTATGTGTTTAAATGATCATAATAAATAAATTACTTTATATTTATTTTAAAGTAAAATACTCTATTGAATAATAATAAATATAAAAATATAATGTTAATATGAAGACAATTAATTATTTTATTGGGAGTAAGGCTTGATTAAAAATAAATTATTATTTTTTTAATGGAGAAGCGTCCCTGTCTATTGGCTTATTATTATATTATTATTGTCATACTTGATATAATGAACGCAACAATTGAAAAAGAAATTTGTCATACTTTTTGGGGACAAAATGTATATCTTGGAGTGAAATTTTTCCAACGCTGGAACTATTTTCCCCGTCAAACGTGTGTGCATATATAAATGTGTGTGTGTGTGTGTGTGAGTGATATTTCAAAAGGCTTTTACACATGGAAGCGTGTGGCTATGGTATTAATCATATATTTGAACTATATAAAAGAGTTAAACACACGTTTAAAATTAAATTAGGGCCGCATTATGCATAGCTGGTTGAACATTGTTCAATTAGACCGAACCTTGAGACTTGGAGAATCCAACATTATTATGTTATTTTGCACGTGTGAATGTGAGATGTGTGTTGCTTAATCATATAAAATGAATAAAGATGCTAATCTATTGTGACTCCGGTCCATTGTGGGAAAGATTTCATTAATTCTCTTGAAGCAAAGTCGAAGTTTGAATTTAATTTGTAAAACAAAACATTATATTAAAATAATTGTCTTTAAATTAAACCTTCGTTAATGTTAAAAATCTAATAAAATATCATTGAATATCGTATAGTTCTATAGAAAAAGAATAAGACAGTAATTAAGAGGTGCGAAGCGCGAACAAAACTCGGCACTTTATATTGAAGGCAAACTAGCTGATTTTATTAATTCAAATTTGGATTAGATGGACCATGAGAAAAGACAGTCATTAAAAAAAAAAAAGGTTGTATGAACTATTTTAATATTATTGCCTAATAATAATAATTATTTTCCCCTTAAACATTTTTTCATGATTCAATTCCTAAATGTATATATGAAGAACATCATTTAAGAAATAACAGTCCTTTAAATAAAATTTAAATTTCTTAAAAGATTAGTCTTATAGCTATAAGCTATGAAGATACCCTAAAAAACAAAAACTATTACTATTGGTATATGTAAAGACGGACAAAAAAAATTTCTTCATCAGTTTTTTCATCTAATCTTTCTTTTCTAGGCTATCATTAGATTTTTCCTATTTCATACTTTTTTTAATATATTTTTTACCTTCAATATTTTTTATATAAATATGTAATATAAAATTTACTGTAAGTTATATTCTCTCCGAATCAAAATATAGGATAATAGTAACTAATTTAGGATTTTTAAAAAAGTTAGTTAAAACTTTAATTTCTTAAAAAATTTTACATTTTTTTAATTTTATCCTCATACCTTACACAAATGCTTTGATAATGATAATTATAATTTTAACATATCATTTTTTTTAAAAAGACTAATAAATGGAGTGGTGTTATAGTTAGAAAAACAATTATAAAAGTCACTTAGTATCATATATTTTGAAATAATTAAGATTTTTAAAAAATGTCATATAGTGTGATTCATAGGGAATATCATTTACTTAGATAATAGATTGTAATTCCAAGTGAAGCTCACTCTGTTTCTATAATCATTTAAAAAAAAATAAATACTAGAATAGCAACTTGACTTCAATTTCTGGCCAGATATACAATTTTATTGTCTGCAGATGAATTTTCAGCATTTAATTAATGAGCATAACTGTTCCATTCATATGGGGGCAAAGAAGGAAAAAAAATAAGGAAAAAGTGAACAGGTCGTCACTCACTCACTCTCATTAGGTCGCCCCTTAAATCATGTATTGTCACGTCCCTCCTTAAATTATTTATTGTCTGCATGTGAATTTTCTGCATTTAATAATTATACGCCGTTTTAGAAATCCTGGAAATGCATGACTCTGCATTTAATGTAATTATTTTTATATTTGTTCGGCCAAATAATAATAATAATAATAATTTTTATATTTATTTTATTATTTTATTTCATTCATCAAGGGTTATGCCGAGATCTTGAGTTCTAAATGAATGCAAATTTTTTTTTTTAGAAAAACTGTTCTAATTGAACATAGTAATGCTTGAATCAATGTTAATTGAACGAATCAAGATATTAGTTCACACTTTTATGATTAAATGTTGATTGCAGTCTAAATAGTAGTGCAATCAATCATAAATAAATTAATATATTTTAAATAATCTATTATATATACCTAAAATAAAAAAATAATTAGAGATAATAATAAAAATAATTTTTTAATTTCAATGAAAATAATATAAAATAAAAAAGGTAATATCCTTCAATATTTCATCATTTTAATCTAAATATATATAATTATTTCATAATTTATAATTTATAATTCTAAAACATGCATGCATGCATACATATTTTATACATATTTCTAGCATATTTGCTCATTTTTTTCATTTATCAATGTTTATAGGTTTAAATATGTATAAGTTGTAGTTTATAAATAGAAAAAATGATAAAAAATATCTATTTAAATTAAGTAAATGACAAATTGATTGTACAAAATGGCATCATCCCCTTAAAGTCCCAAAGGATATTTTTGTCATTAATGAATTATAAGAAATGATACTTTTACCCTTTATTCAAATTAAAAAAATTACAAATTTTTATTTATAACTTTTGTTCATATATTAATAATTTTTATTTCTACATTCACAATAATTTAATAACTATTAACAAGTCTTGATTTGTAGGTTCTGATATGCATCAAGTGTTAAAAATTTGTTATTTTTCATTCACAACTTTTATTCCTATGTTAATAACTTTTATTTTTAAATTCACAATAATTCAATAATCATTCGTAACTCTTCATCTACATGTTCTGATAAGCACCAAGTGTTAACAATTTATAATTTTTCATTCACAATTTTTGTTCGTATACTAACAATTTTTGTTTTTAAATTCGTGATAATTCAATAGTCATTTGTAACTTTGCATATACAGGACCTTATATGTATCAGGTGTTATTTATAATTTTTCATTCATAATTTTTGTTCTTATATTAATAACTTTTGTCCATAGATTCACAAAAATGCAACAAGTTATTGTAATTTATCAATACCCTCTATAAATTGACTAAATTAGCAAAAATGAATTAACACTCTAATTCAAAAAATAACAACTTTCATTAATTTAAATAAAAAAAACATTAAAAGTGACAACCATTTAAGGTTTTATTGTCGGTTACATGATCTACAACTTGCATCAAAATACCCTACAAACTTTTTGACAAAAATATATGAAAGGTTGAATCTTCTAGTGTCATCTATTTTTTATCATTTTTATCCTCACACTCTCCCATCATATTGTATTGTACTTTTAATATTTTTTGCAAAATGTCCTTTTATGTAGAAATAACAAAATAGTTCATTTTCAAAAATAGAAGCAAAAGAAGCTATTTTTTATGCCAACATGAAACAATGAAATAGCCATTCATTAATATGTTTATTTTTCAAACATCATAATCACATATCTATTATTCAACAATAATTATTCTTCTTATATTCACAATTCTATATTTGTCATTTACAACTTTAATTTATATATTTACAACATGACTAAAAATGTATTGGTATTTTTATTAAATTAAATTTCATCAATGGTCCTTTGTTGACATTCTTCCAATAAAACATTTTAACATTTAATGACTTTTCTAGACTAAAAAAAAAAGTAAAGATGGACATAAAAATAATAAAGATACCTTTTAAATAGGACTAAAATAAATAGTCTCTTTATATTATTTAATTCATCATCAACTAATTTACATTTTTTAAAAAATTATTAAAATTTTATAATTTAAAAAATTTTGCATCTTCAAATTTAAACCTTTGAATATAATAAATATAATATTTAATTTATTCAAAATAATATCATTAGTTACTCAATGGAATAAGAGCATTATTAAAAAGAATATAGCACCTATTAAATGTCACATATTTTAAATCAAGTAAAGTTTACAACGAAAAATTTATATTGTGATGGTGAGGATTAAATAATACTCTCTTTAATTGTATTTATAAATTATATTTTAAAATATTTATTTAATTTTATTCATAAGTCACGATATAATATTTTAAATAATATTAAAAAAATTTTAAAATTATTTTAATAAAATAAAAAAACATAATATCATTTTTTTTAAATTTATTATATGAAGATATATTTAAAATTTTATTAATTTTATTTTATATTTTTTTATAGATCAGATTAATAAAAATAATTTATAAAATAAAAAAGATAAAAAACATACAACCGTACAAGAAAAGTAAAAAAAAAAGCATATTGTAGGTCAATAAAAGCTAAAAACCCGCCCGTACTAATAATTTGACTTGCAAATGATTCTACAGATACGATGATCGGATGAATGATGACGTGGCGGTAACACCTTGGTGGAAGCATCATTCCACAGCCGGCCGCTACCAAAACCATTGACAAATGACCCAATCCTATGTTAACTTTTTTAAACCACAGGAATTGAGTTGACTTGTAAAACATGTCTCTGTCTCATTAACAGCCGCCTTTCTCGCTTCTTTATTTTACTATGAGAATTGTGTTAAAACTCCCTACATTTTTCCCTTGTATCTATATATATTTTAGAAATTTATTTTATCTTTAGATTGTAAAAAATATTTGACTTTTTAATTTTGCTATTCATTAAAATTGATGAATACAATAAAATGTATATAGGAAATACAACTTAGTGCAATTAGTAAATAACATTAATATCATATCAAAGTGAAAGGGTATCGTCATGAAGGATTCAAAGGCATTGAGGACATGTGGACTTGAAAAAAAAAATTAAAGAAAAAGGAAAAAAAAAGGAAGTACTGAAACAAAATATTGTCCCAAAAACCAATTGGAGATCATGAAAGAAGAACATTAATATTGAGAAAAAGATTAATTTCTACATTTCTATCTTATATTTAGGACCAAAATATAATTTCAAAACTTTGTCTCAGAATGAGGACAGGAGGGAGCATTGTGTGAAAAGCATGTCACTTTTAACGTGCGAGACAAAAAAAGAGAGAGAAAAATTGTGTAATTAAAGAGGATAATTTATCACAACTTGACGAAACAAGATTTAAATTCTCATTAAAATATGTCCATATTTAGTGAAAGATAGTGTTTAGAATAGAATTATCTTCAATAAAAAAATACTTATGAATAATAAAAAAAAGGATAATTTAAGCGAAAAAAATCAAATGAGGGAGATAACAAATATTGGAAATTAGATAATAGAGCTTGAAAATTAAATATAATTCTTATTTTAATTAATATACACACACCATTTGGACCCACACAGACATTATAGGAAACTTTTGAGTTGGCCAAAAGAAAAAAAAAAGGTATGGGAGAAGCCTTTGAATTTTGAATACTTTTTGGTGATCGATGGTCCCCGGAATCCACAGGACGAGTTAACTGGCAGGCAAAGTGACGAACTTATTAATTTCTGGGGACCATTTTATTGTTATTATTTTCTTAATTCCGAATCAGTACGGAGTATGGACGGAGACAGAGAGACATGGGCGGACCCACGTGTATGTTGTTATGTTGTAATTACACGTCTATGTAATTCTTTTATTATACGTGCAGACATACGAATATAATTACAATTTTTAATATTTCTTAATTCGAAATAAAGTATAAATAAAGTATATTTTTATATTGTTATTTATATTCTTTTTGATTTTATTTATAAATTATTTTTATTAATATCATCAATATCAATATAATAAAAGTACATGAAATAATTTAAATAAAAAGTAAGCAAATCATATAATATTATCTCTCTCACTTTTCAATAACAGTTTGAAGATTTTAATTTATAATAAAATAATTTCATTAGCTAATAATTGATAAAGTGAATTAAATTATACTTTTAAAAAGTGCTTAATATACAAGACCAATGGGATTATTGTTATACTATATTGGTTTATAAAATATTTATTACTAATGCAAGATGAATATTAAAAAGAGTGAAACTTAATATTATGTTGTATGTGTTAGTTTTTCTAGTGGATTGTTTAAAAAACATTTTTCTTGAATAAATTATTGTTACAAAAATTGAGTAAGTATTTAAATAAATATATTTTTATTATTTACTTTGTAAATAGTATTGGTTGATGATAGTTTTATTAGGTTAAGTATTAGTTTTTTTTTTTTGAGTTTTTCTTGAAGAAAACATGGTGATAAAACAGCAAAAAAAAAAAAAAAAAAGCACTCCAGAGATGGAAGTGGAATGCTCAGAACTCAAAATAGTGTGTTGTAAGTACTCAACAAGCATGTCTTATATCGATAATATATGCATATTGGCATACGAATATTGAGTACCTTTTAACACAATTGCAAACTTTTTAGAGTTTCTATGTATAAGAACGTTTAATATGGATGCAACATTAATCACGGCAAATTTTTAAAAAGCTGGAACATTAAATTTAGATTAAGAAACCCATCAATAAACATTATTCCAAAAATAAGTTAGATCATTAAACAAATCATAATTAATCACTACAAATTTTTGAAGGTTACTACATGAATCATTAATCACCATTGTGTATTGCAAAATTTTAAAAGTTTGAGTATTGAATTTGGTCAGTTATTTTAAATAAGTATTTTTTTAATCTTGCAAAAATATTTTCAGTAAAAGAACCCCACATCGCATCTTACTCACATACAACATATGCGCGCATTAACTCATTTTCTTTTGGTTAATCTCACTTGCCCAAATTCTCGTATTAATATTTATACACTAAGGCTAAATCAATCTTAGATAATGTAAGGTTTCTTTTGACACACACATACATAAAAACTACAAAAAGTTTTTTGTTTTTGTTTAATATGATCACCTGACTAGATTAAGTTCAAATATTGTTTGGCTCAATTAGTAATAGCTCTCCTAAAAATATTTTGATGTTCGCATGAATTTGAACTCAAGATTCCCTATATAAATAGCCATAGGCCTTTCTAATAGGACCAATATCTATCAATATATGGAGTAGTTTTAAATCAAAGAAGTTAAAAAAAATTACGTGAGAAAGTTGGACAATACATAGAAAAGTTATATATTTGAAAGTAATAAAAAAAATACTAAGAGTGAAAAAGTTTGTGACAAATATTACAAGTATATATATATATATATATATAAATATATAAAGCTATTTTGGCATCCAACTATCTAAGCATAAAACCTATGTATGTTAAGTTAACATAAAATACATGCTACCTGGATCTAGCTCAAACGATAAGAATAAGTGGGGTATAATATATATTAAGTGGGTTCCAAACTCTTAACAAAAAAATGCATAAAAAGCAATAATATAATGTTAAACTAAACTATAAAGTGACATATGCTATTTATCTATAAAAAAGTATACACTTAATTACTCACTCTTTTTTTTAAAAGAAAATTTTGATTTCGTTTCTACAAATCCTCTTAAGAGTTTGAGACAATATTGATTGTTGTTTTTCAATTATATTTCTATCTACATTAATTTAAAAAAATTATAGACCGTACTAGT
>NW_026557384.1:0-23483 GCF_029017545.1 Prosopis cineraria | reverse complement strand
TCACCGACGAACCTTCATCTTTCTCTCTCGGTCTAGAAACACAAACTAGAGCGAAATCCTGTGCCGGTATCTTGCAAAAAAATTCGCCGGATTCAAAATTTCCGGGAAAGCCGTCTTCCCCCAAGTAAAGCATGTAATAAATAAACAGATAGTTAATTAATATAGGAATATTACACCCGACTACGCGCGCGCGTGACGTTTCCTTGACGAAAACATGAATCTCAGATGGTAGAGATTAGAGAGACCTCTCAAATGAATAGGTTGAGAAGCTTCGGGTCTCCGCCGTGAGCATGGTGATCCCCGATCCCACTTTCCAAACAAGTCACCGTCGTCACTGATTCTTCCGAGTTCATCGAAGGCGAACCCGGCCACCTGACTTCCGGCTGGCAGCCGTAGGCAGGCACTTTTTGGAGGAAGGTCGGCGTCAATCGGAGGTCGAGATCGGTCGTTTGGAGCATGGCAGAGTCATCGGACGATCTGAGTTTGCCGCCGGGAGAGACCTTGTTATTACATCGCAAATTCGAGTTGGGATCTCGGATCTTCCACATGTCATTGCACGTAACCTCTGCTTCGGATGCCTCGTCCGTGGCTGCGGCCGGCACCGGAGCATCCAGGCTTAGAAGCTCCGGCATGGGCTTCAACGTGCCACCGCGCAGCACAGTCTCCACAGCGGCCTGGCACACGTGCCAGTTTCCTGTCCATAGAAGGCCGACAGCTCCGTTCACAGGGTTGACCGTTCGCCCACACGCCTCAAACAACAAGGACTGAAACAGAGCTGCAAAAGCGGCACAAAAGGAAGCGTTAGTCAGATTTCCGGGAAGAGAAAATGAATTTCCATGTTATCACCGAAGGATTCAACTACCAGGTCTCTGGTTGGGAGGGACGTTAGAAATGAAAAGACATGAGGCCTGCACGGCCAAAGAATTTAGCAACGAATACAGTGGCGTAACCCTGGGCTTGAGGGGTATCGATCCACTGCAAGCAAGGTCGCAATATACAGTTCTCACTGCATCCCTTTCGAAGAACTCGGCAGCCGTTGCAACTCATGCCTCTTCGGAGACTGTAAATGTGAAGAACACGGGAATTGGGATTACTTGCAGGAAGATCGGAGCCGCATGAAAGAGAAATCAATTGGAGGGGAAGGAATCAAGGGGCTGGGTTTGGGAAAGGTGAAGAAGAGAAGCAAAGAATGAGAAGCACGGTGTGGTTGGGTTATAAATAAAGAGGGAGAGGTGATGAGAAGTGAACTGAGGCTGGGTTAAGATTTAACCTTGGTTAAGTTGAGGAGTTTGATTGGTGAGAGAGTGGGGCTGGGTTGAGTCAGTTGAGTGTGGTGTGGTGGATGGGGGGAGAAATGTGAGGTTATGTGAGCGAGAGAGTGCGTCACTTTTGTGTGATGGTATTCCATGCGAGGAAGAGATTCTTCCAAAGTTTTGGGCGCGAGCGGCTCCGTGTTTCCGCAGTTGGTTGTTTATCCACCGTTGGATCGTTTTTCTTTTCTTTTATATAATGATTTTTTCCCCCTTTTCAACTTGCCTATCTTGATAGCTCTTTTTCTGTTTTTTTTTTCTGGGTCTACTTTCAATTTAATTAATTATGTGTAGATTCTTTTAGCTTCCTAAATTGTTTTTTGTGATATTATTATTTTAAAATAACATTCAGTTTATTTTTTTCATTTTTGTGTGGGCATATCTCCAAATTGGAATTCAAAACCTTAAAATAAGTTGATTGTGTCCTATTGAACCAAGTGTTGATAATAACATTTAATTTTTCAAATTCTAGCATCTAAAATAAATTATATTTAATCATACAATTATTTTATTGATAATTAATTTTACATTATATAAATTATTTCTTAAAAAGAAAATTTAAAAAGGCTTTGGCAGAAGGGGGAAAAAAGGATAAGAACTCGATATTAACTACGCAAAGTTGAGATTGTCGATATAGTGGCACCGAATTTTCATCTTCCCATGGGAGCCCAAGTATAAGTATCAATGAAATATAATTAATTAAAATATTCAACATTGTTAAATTTCTATATAATTAATTCGAGTACATTGAATGCGGATGATGATGGGGTCCACTTCCTTCTTCCAATTGAAGTGCCAGTTTGAGCGATACTGATTTAATATTTTTTATTTTTTAAAATAAAAAATTAGTATAAATTGTAAAAAATTTTCATAAATCTGTTCATTATTTTGAACAATTCAAATTTAATATAAATAGTTCATAATTTTTATAAATTTACTATTTAGGTATGTTACGAGCAATACATGTTTAATATTAAATTAAATTTTTATAAAAATATTTAATCAAGATAATTCAAATCAAACATGAACGATTCAAATTTGCATCTCTTCGATGAAAGTGCCTAGCAATAGTGGGAGTTGAAACTAGTTTGATGATAGTATAATACTCTCTCTCTCTCTCTCTCTCTAAATAAAAAATAATCAACTTGCATAATTTAAAAAAAATTATAAGTACAATATTTATGTTTAAAAATAAAAAATAGATCGAGAGGCATTTGATTCAAACTGATCAAGAAAGTTGAATTAATTTATTATATGATCCTAAGTTTGCATCCAATAAACATACCAAACACATTATTGAGATATCAAAAAAGTCATCATGAGTGATACCAGTCTCATATAATATGGGTTTGAATTAGTTTTTATGAGAGATGATAATACCTCAAAGTTTGTAAGATGTCAAGTGATTTTACAAAAAGTTAAAAAGTTGAACCAACTTACTCTTGTAATTAAGGAAGCTTGTATTTTAATTTTATGAGGAGCATTTGGTGAAAATGTAATAAATTTTTTGAATTTCCTAGTTTTGCTTATGAAAAAACACAAAACAAATACATTTTTTCTTATAATAATAAACAAAGGAAGTAAAACAATAAAAGATAAATCAATTATAATTGGGTATAGTAAAAGAGATTGGTCTGCCACAACATAGCAACATAACACTCCAATAATTAAAAATAGGGAGAATTTCATCTCGGGCTTTTGATAGAGAAAAAATTGCAGTTAGGGTAGGAAGAATTTTAAAATTATTTTGCAAGCTCAAGGATCTTTTGCGAATATGTTTTAAGAAGAAAATACATAATTTTTTAATAAAGAACTTTAGGTTTACTTTCAATAGACAGTTACTTATTAATATATGAATTTAAAGTTGTAAATTGACAAACATCTAGTTATGAAAATTTAAATTTATTGTCATAATGAACTTTAATTATGAATATAAAGTCATAAATTTTATATTTAACTTGTGAGTAGATGAACCTATACTTATGAATATTTAAATTTTAAATTTTAAATTTATTAAGTTAGTTAAGATTAACTTTTCAATTTTATACGAAAATTTTATTATCAACAGACAATTATTTATTAATATGTAAACTTAAGATTGTCAATTGTTGAACATGTGATTATAAAAATCTCAACTTACACTTATTGCCTTTCCTTATTGGCGGCAATTGTGTCATTTTTTTTTCTTAAAATATATTTACAAAAAGAGTTCTTAAATCTGCAAAATAATTTCACAATATATTGGGCTTTGAGGACAGTTTTGTTCCCTGTAACCCCATAAAAAATATCAAACTTACTAGAAAAAAGAGAGGGTGAGAGAGAAGCAAGTGGAATACTGACGTGGTGACGGAGGGGTACAGGTGGTAGAGAGAGAATAAAAGAGGGTGGAATGACAAAATGGGGCATGGAAGTTGGGGGGAATTACAAAGATGAGGACGGGAATATTATGAACAGATAGAATGGAGAGGCGTGCGGGGGAATAAAATAAGGAGCACTAGTAATAATAAGTGGACGGGGGGCGGAAGAGGCAAACAGGGAGAGAATAAAGGCTTTTAATTAATTAAGTTATTTATTTATTTATTAATTATTAGAGAGAGAGAGAGAGAGGGAGAGTAGCGAATGATTGAAGAGAATGGCGGAAGGAGAGGAAACAGGAAGTAAGGGTTGCGTGGCAGGTGAGGCATGTAATTCACATGGAACTTCATAAAATATGGACACACGTTAATGTTCCCAACACAAAAGCACGCAGCTTCAAGGGTTGTGCCTGTCCTTGTGCCTTCCAACCCCACAACCACGCCTCTCATTTATCCTTTTTTATTATTATTATTACTATTATTTAAAAAGTTGTTCTCTCTCAACCGATACTCTATATACACATTTCTAGAGTAGAAATGAAATCCTGAATTATGTTGAAGCCTTTAAGAAGCTTGGATTATTACTATCCGTGCCACGTCATTTGATCCTCACTTGTCCTCTTTCCAATCCAGTAATCCCCTCATGTGCCCATATTTCACTCGTTTGCTCATTTCCATACCGTGTTATGTACGAACCTCGTACCTATACCACCCATCCTCTACCCTCCCTGGTCTGAAGTTTTGTTCCATGAATTATAAAAAAAAATTAATAATACACATCCAGTACAGTCTTCTTAAGACATGGTGTCAAAATTAATCATATTAAGTGTCTCCCAAAATTTTTTAAATTAGAAAAAAATTATGTTAGTGAAAGGTTTTTTTTAATGGAAATTAATTAATAGTATTAATATATGCTAAAAGAGTAAAAAAAATATAATTACTTTAACAGAAGAAGATTTATATGAGAGAGCCATGGAGGATGAGAACCAGTTTTACAAACCCAATTTTCAATATATGCTTGTTTAGCTGCTTTTGATCAATTGAGCTTTCCTCGAATCTTAATTTTCCCACACAATTATAAGCCTGCTTTCAGTAAATTCGATTTTTCCAACAAGAGCCTCCTTAATGATGCCATCTTTTTACAACTGATCATACCAATCTTGCACATAGGGTCATGGGGACATCAAATTAAACGCAGTTGCGAAAGGCACAAATGTATGGATATTGAACAATAAATATTCGAGGTAGCACACTTGGTGCGGTTGGGGAGCTTGTTGTGCAATACGAAACCTAGGCCTTGTTTGATTGTTAAAAAAAAAGGTAAGAATAGAATGTATTTTCTCAAGTCCTATTTATAAGTTATTTTTACCAATCTTATCAATATCAATACAATAAAAGTATAACGAATAAAAATTAATGAAATTTTAAACATAACCTTCAAAAAGTAAATAAAATATATGATATTATTTTTCTATCTCTCTCTCTCCCTTACTTTTTAAGGGTGGTTTAGATATTTCATTTGAAACAAAACATCACTATTAGTCTAATAATTTATAAATTGAACTACTTTATCCTTCTAGAAAGTGACCAATAAAGTGGATAGGAGGAGTATTAAAAAAATTAAAATAAAAATGAATCGAATCACTATTTTTTTTATGATAAAAATGATAAAACTCAATATTATATATCGTAGATGTATGAATCATCATACCTTTTAAAAATTTTATAAATCATAACTCTCAACTCACATGAATTAAATTACTCTTCTACCTTATAAATATAGTTTACTTATCTCTTTCCATATCGTTTTTTTTTAAGCAAATGATAGGTTATCTCTTTCCATGTCTTGATCATCTTATTTTTACTTTTATTTTTTTTAATTCATTTTATTAATTTCTAACGACCAACGACACCGTAGAGTTAGATACTAGTACTAATTACTATTTAGTTTAATGCGATAACTATAGTGTTGAATAGCGTACAGGCAACAAGAAAACACCACTTGGTATTAAAATTATTCTTAATCACTTAGAAAATTGGCACGTAATTGTCCTCCATTGAGTCATTTTAACTCATTTCTTCTATCGGTTGACTTGTCACATGCATGCATTTGCCCCTTTATCAATGAAAGCTTCGCATTTAGATGTACTATAATATATATCAAAGAAACAGATCCACAAATACATTCAATGAGACTACAAAAATTTAAGTTAAAATATATATTGAATATAAATAGGTTCGAATTTAATTACCTTTTATTATAGTAAAATATTGAATGCATAATTTGTTTACCGGCATTATATCGATGAAAGTGTAGAGAAAATTGAAAAAAGATACACACATGAAAATAAGAGATATTAAAATTTAACGTGTTGCGATCCAAGGTTTGTGAATATATATTTTTGGTTTTAGCCAATGGAATCTTGTACGATTCATGCAAATATTGTTTTGATCACATCTATAATTTTTGAACTATACATACATAATAAATTTAAATTAATATTCTCGGACAAATTATTCATAACATCATCAGATTTTAAGTTACGTGTAGAATTAAATAACTTCATGTAGTTTATAGTTCTAAAACTTGATACAGTTATGATCTTCTCAAACTCTTGAATTTGTGTTCATTATATCATGTCGTTAATAATAAATAGTCATGTACTACTTCAGGGAAAGAGTTTGTAGCTAATATTTGTAAGTGAAGTTGAATATAATTAGCGGTGTACTGCTACTGTATATATATATATATATATATATGTATATGTATATGAATGTATGTATGTATGAATGGAAGAATTTGATAATTTAGGAAAAGAATGGGATAATTGAATTGCAATGGGGATCCGCACAGGCACCACGTCAGCTGGGAAATTAAAAATCGGCAGGCTTGGGGGTGGGCCCCAGAAAATATTAAGAAATGATAGTAAAGTCGGGAGTGGCGTGACTATGGAATAGAAGCATGACACGACCCTGATCCTCCTATTGATTTCCTACTCCTTCCAGCCTTTTTTTTTTCTTTCGCCAAACTACTCCTTCCAGCCTTGAAATCAATGTATTTTGTGAACTCTAACAATTTTTTTTAAAAAATATTTATTAAACTTTAAAAATAAATTTGATAATATAATCAATATATTTATGAATTAATTATGCTTTAAAATATTTTTATCACAAATATAATCACTACCGCCTGTATTCTAGACTCTATTGACTTGTGCTGCTTTGCGTGTGAATTTAGGAAAGAAAAATATCAAAAATACGTACAAACATTAAAATAATGATTAAGTTTGTACTTATACATATTTTTCGATTCCCTTCCAATATTTTTCAAAAATTAAAAAAAATCTTAAAATTTATTAACTGTATGTAAAAAAATTTAAAATGGTACGATTTTTGACATGAGATTTTGTCATGCAATCTTATAAGAATTAGTGAAATCAGTTGAAGTGCATTTAAATTTATGAGATCAATATACCGACCCAATATTCTTGTTAAAAATAAAAATTAATTATTGAATATGAATGCTAAGTAGACAATTTAAATGCTACTTATGCACTGTAGCTAAGACAAACTGATGTTAAGAAATGTTATTTATGCACTGTAGAACCGTCTTCCTTACGTAGGAAGAATAATAAAATTAATAAAGGGAAAATCCATAGCAAAATTAAGAAAAAAATATTGTAATAATTTCTCTCCCCCCCCCTCCACCCTTAAATAAATGAGTTAGTTGAGGAGTTCATTTTAATTTTTTTTTAAAAAAAAAGTAATACCTCATTCTCCATTGTCAAAATAATTTTTTTTCCCCAAACTATCTTGATTGGCGGCGCCCACTAGTAGAGAGTAGGTTCCAATGTAGATGATTAAAAGGAGGGTTATCTTACGAAAACCAGCATACATTTTTTCACAAATAACAAGCTTAACTAATTTATTTAATTCATATGAATTAGTTATCTAGTTCCTATAGTTAGAATAGGAAGAGAAATACTATAGAACTATTTTTTAATAGAAATAAAATAATACTCCTACACTGTTAAAAGCAATAAATTTAGAGAGATAATAATCTAGAGTTGTGATATGTGTTGAAAATGTCGGAACAACACACGTAACCTACCAAGAAAACGTTACTGAAAGTGACCAAAAGGTAGGCTAACTTATTTGGCCCAATTTACCTTCATCCCACCATGGGCCAACCTATATGAGCTAGACCAGCCCACATTCTAGCCTTCAACACAAATATCAGAAATGTATGGAAATGAGATGAACTGATTTTTTTTTTTTTAGGTCCGGTATTCCAATATTTGACCTTGATTAATCCGATCGGCAGCTCAAGGATACCTCATCAAAGGGCATGGCTTCCACCTAAAATTTAATCGTTGTTGTATGCACTGGGTTTGAATTCAAGATCATTGATTAAGCTGGATCAACACTCTTATCAATTGATTCAAATGCTTAGCTGTAAATACTCGTGAGTGATCTTGGGGTAGGGCGAGAAGCATGGACATGTCACTCTCAATGCAGCCGTGATTAATCATCTTTCTTCTATTTTTTGGACTCAAGTTCATCACAAGCTGGTGCTAACTTGCTATGCCCTACTATTTCGTGACCCCTTTCGTCCTCTATTCCCTTGTCCTGTCTCACATCAACACTTAATCTTCTTTAGTGTTTATATTGTCATCTATGTCGTTTTAATTAAAGTGAACACATCTTCATTTGGTTTCACATTCAAGATTCCAAGCTGTTTACTTTTTATAATTGACTAGCTCATCTTCTGCAGAGTAAGTGATGGTGCTTATTAAGGGTCATAATCAATTAGCAAGTTGCGAATGCTAACAAACCGACAACTAATCACAAAGATTAAGAATTTAACTATCGCAAGCAACCTATATATTGTTGTGCACTGTGGGAGAATCCGACGTGACTCATTATTGCAATTTTGCTTGTTTAATTAAGTTTTTTAAGATTCTCTACTCACTCTGAGAAAGCACATATACACTAGATTTTGCACAAGCACAAGTTAAAATCTTGACGGGGAAGATTATACTTTAATTTGCTTTTCATATTTGTATTCTGTATTTTTCGTCATGTTATATATGTAATATTCGACCCCAAAAAAAAATGTTATATATGTAATATAAATAATGTGCAATTCATTTTTTAAATTTTGTGCAATGCATAAGATTTACATGATTACATTTTCATAATAAACTAGTAAATGAATTCATATATTCACAATTTTGAAATGTTTTTAATTTATTAAATAATTTTACATCCTCTACTTTCAATTGAGCAAGTGACTCAAATGGCACCTAAAGGTCATGGGATTAAATTTTCATAGTGATTTATTGTGGGTGTGAGTCGTCATTCCCACTTAATAAAAAAAAAAGTTAGGATAGGTGTGTGAGAGTGCGTGAATTTAAATATAAATACTCATTAATAGAGTGTACAAGGTTAGTGTAACATAGAATGCTTAAGTTCATCTAAGTAACTCAAGATCTCATGATTAAGTAGTCCTTATTATCCATTGCATTAGGACCAACATCTATCGGTGATAATGAGTAGAATAATAATAATTTATAATTTTCATTCAAGCAACTGAAATAACAAGTAAATATATTCCACAATAATTTATATTTGAAATGGACCAGGAAAAGCTAGCAGGCGTCAGCAGCATGTTAAGCCGAAATTCGAATCAGGAACAGACAAAAAATCATATCATGTTGAAAATATATGCAGCGCCATGTCGACAAGATTCCCATGTGTGTGGGTCTTGTGCGTTTACATTAGCTGGAGGGCAAGTATCACCCACAAATTAAACCATCGTAGTGATAACATGTTACAAATTCTGGCCAAAAGAAGGTAACATGTTACAAATATCTTTCTCCCAATAACTTGCTAATCAGAATTGACATCTCAAGCGTCAAAGAACCATGTGTCTAATCAGAATATCGCATCAAATATCTGGGGGGAAATATGTATCAGATCGTCAGATCAACACAACTAGGTCACATTTGATAATTGTGTTTGAATGGCTTAATTTTTACCTTAGATTACCTCGGCATAATAAGTACCTAGAAGACTTTTTCACGTCAAATATTTTAAACTTTTTATGTTTGTTAAAAAAGAGTCATCAAAATTTTCATCCTTGGAAATAGGACTTTCAACAACTAATGAATGAAGAACGTAGGCCTTTTCACATCGATTATTCATTAACCAACATAAAAAATCTTGTTCCATGTTAGTTTTATTAGTAACATTCTTTTTAGTAAATTTAAGAAAATATTTTACTTTATTCTTATGTTCTTCATTTGTTCTCCTAACATTCATCCAACTAATGTTTAATTACCTAATTAATTAACATAAAAAATATTATACTTAAAATTTTTTTGACTTAATTTAAAAAATTTCAATGAAGCTTCTCCTTAAAATAGCATCTTCCAAAATTTCAACAAAAGTCAAATTCAACTCAAATACCAACAATAATCAAGTTCAAAACAAACTTCGAAACCATGACTATATTATACTCCCTTTATTTTAAATTATAAGATACTTTTAGATAAAATCTCACATATCAATAAAATTCATTAAATGCACTTTACAATTTATTTTTTTAAAATAAAAATATAAACTTTTAAAAATGCCCTTAAAAAATATTGAAGAGAGAAAATATATGGGAAAGGTAATATTAAAAAAGCATCATTAATGAAACCTTATTTCTATCAAAGTGTTTTATATTTTGAGACGCTAAATTTTCTCTAAAAGTGTCTTATAATTTAAAATGAAAAGAGTGCAAACTATCCAGCAATATTCATTACTAGTAGATATTTAATTCCTCTAAACAAGTATAAATTTCAACGTAGTTTCCCTTTTGAAATAGCACCTCCTAAAATTTCAACAAAAATAAAATTTAATTTAGATATCATCAACAATGAAATTCAAATCAAACTTTTAAGCCATGACTATATTATATAAACTATCCAGCAACATTCTTCACAATAAACTTATCATAACAAATTTAATTTCTCTAAATAAGTATAAATTTCATTCGTTTATCCAGCAACATTTATACAAGTATAAATTTAATTTCTTTAAACAAGTATAAATTTTGACGGAATTTTTTCTTAAAATAGAACTTCCCAACCTTTCAACAAAAATTCAATTCAACTTAGATATTAACAACAATGAAATTCAAATCAAACTCTCAAATGATGACTATATTATATGAACAATCCATCAAAATTCATCACAATAAAATCATCACAAAAAATTTAATTTCTTCTAAAAAAGTAAAAATTCCATTCCTTTATCTAGCAACATTTATCAGAATAAATTTAATTTCTCTATCCAAAAATAGAAAGAAAAGAATTATATTAAATTATATAAAATTAAAACAGCAAAAATTCATATTTACATATGTAACCAGCCACTATAATTTTTATAAAACAAAGAAAAAATAGAAAAAAATAACGACACTCACTTGGAATTTATGGAGAAGAAAATGCAACCCAAAAAATCCACTTAAAACAAAACCCAACAATGGAAGGAGAGGAAGAAACAACCACCCATTGAAATAATGTGACTCAAGAAAATTTACTCACAATGGAAGAAAATAGAAGAAGAAATAAAGTAAATTGAGACCCTAACTCAAACGATAAACTTGACTCTCGAACAAAATGCCGTAAGAGCAAAATCAAAAGACCCATAACCCACTACAATGAAGAAGAAACAAGAGAAACTAAGCGAGTGAGACCCAAAAGCTACCTAGAATGAAGAACCACAGCACCCACAAAGAACAGCACGAAGGAAGATGGCCCAATCACAAGAATGGAAAGCGGAACAGCTTAAGATGAACGATGATAAATTTTGGCAGACGAAGCGATCGAAGAGGAGTAGCAAAAGATGGCATAGCGGAAGACAGAATGGGCGATAGGGTTTCAGTCAGCGACGGTTCAAGTAGGGGAGGAAGTTCAGACCTTTGGTAGTGAGGGAAAAAAAGAGAGCCTCAAATCTGAAATGTGAACTCTTCATAGTTAGAGCACATACCAAGTCGATTGACAAAAACCCAGTGTGGTATGTGCTTTTCCACGTTGATTAATACGTAACTGACATTGTATATATTAATTTTTAATAATTTTTTTAAATAAAAACATTCCACATTGGTTAAATATTTAACCAATGTTAAAACATCTTTTTGCGTAGTTTAACTCATAATTACTTTATTGTCATTGCCTCCTTTTTTTGTGCTGTCATTGAAATACTTTTTATTATTGTTAAATATTGTTGTAAATTTATAATTGTTATTGTTGTGATAAATTTTATATGACTATAAATAATTTTATTATATTAATTGAGTTTATTATACCTCTTATAGATTAAAAATAAAAAAATAAAATGAGATACTAGTTGAGACAAAAATCAATCTCTTAATCCTATCAAGTCAGTCTTTTGTTGTGTCAGATTACTGTCTAATTATAACTAGATTATAAATATTAACATTTTTTTGTAAATATAAGGAGGAGGTTATGTGGACAGCAGAGAATGTCTTTTTCAATAATAAATATCAACTTTGTCAAAACATTTTGTTGAAGAGAACTAAAACTAAATTGTCAATGACATCATTCGTTCCATAATGGGAAAATGACATTTAAGAGCAATTAAAAAAAATTATTATCATAAGAGTCTATTAATTTTACATTGGATATTTTTTATTAAGGTTTCTTTAGAAATTTAATCAGCTAAGGTTCTACTTTTAATTTGTATTTTTTTTAATGAAAAGTTTAATTTTAACTTGTTCAATATAATGATATATACATGTTCTTTTTTATTTAAAGGGTTTTTCATTCATAGCACAGGATAACATAATCAAAATACATCCAATGAACCATTTCTCTCCCCTTTCTCCTCTTCCTCAATGAGATAGCATCTGATGCAAAACTGGTGACCTCCTATTGCAATAAATTATCTTAAGAGGGCCTTAAATGTTAGTCTCCCTTCCATAATTTTGATCTCCAACTAAGTCCAAACCTTTCTGGTAAAAGACATTGGAGGATACATTAATTATAAATTACGAAGGTGATTCTCTGAAACATTGAAGCCTAAACCACATTCTCATTCTGCAACTGCTACACGGGTCACAAGAAGTTGCCATTTTGCTTGATTTGGCGGGTTGGCCTGTACTCCCCAACTCCACTTATGAGCTAGCCATGGAGAATATATTTGCGTGTTGCTCATTAGCTGAGTTTCGTGTATTTGTTTTGTAGAAAACGTGGGGCTTAAAGCTCTATAGGATAATTTAGTTTACTATTTTCTTTTAATATTCATTTTGTAAATGAAGCTCATGTGAGAGAGTTTCACCCACATGATTATCAATAATTCAATATCATATATATATATATATATATATAGATAACATATTATATTATTTAAAACTATAAGTGAGATGATTTATTCCCAAAGTCGTTGCAATACACGAGGAAATATAAAATATGTTTCCTTTTTCTTTTGGATAAAAATTATTCCTCTTTTAATCAAAGGCTAGGAAACAAAGAACTGAGGCGTAAATGCAGCCCAATTAATTAATTGTCAGATAAAAAAAGTACAACTCATTCTGAAGCCCACCCAATTGTCAAACGGTTCCCGTTTTTCGTCCAATATTTTTTAAAAAAATTTTGGGACCAAGAAAAAGGGTCGAGGTTTCGGTCCCCAGAACTTCATGCTCCCTCCAATTCTTATTAATAAGATGCTTTTCATTATTTCATATATTTTAAACATATTAATTTTTTTCTTAATATTATAAAAAATAATATGAACTTTTATTTTTATCATTTACTTTAAATTATTATACAACTATATTAAATATCTTTATGCTAATAAAAAAAGTAAAATTAAAAAATACTTTAATTATTATAATATGTCTTATATTTTGAATAAAAATTATTTATAGAAGGTGTTTTATAAATAAAACCAAAGAAAATAATTTAATATGGCAGCTAGCAAACAACAATAATAAATAACTAATAGATGTTTGGTCTAACAAAAAAGCATAGCTTTTCATAACGTGACAGTTTAAAATTTGAATTACTGTTAAAAAAAGTATTTGCATTTAGCATGCGGAAGTACTTACATTTAGTATGTAATCATGTTTCAAACATAATTGCCTTTAAAATTTATTAAACTAAGATGATAATAAATTAAAAAATTAATAATATAGACACAAAAAATGTAAAAATTATAATAATATTAAAAGAAAGTCTTGTAGATTTCAATAATCTCAAACTTTGTTAAGCTAACATCTGCAAAACAAATGATAAGACCTTTCCCTTGGTATAGTAGCAATATAACAATCTATGCAGTGATGTCCAATTACATAAAATATGGCTCACGTATTATATATGTTTCTCTCTTCATTAAAATACATTAAAATCGCCCAAAAAGAAATCTTTGAATGTTTTCTCATTCTGAGTAGCAACTCGCAAGAGGCTTTGACAGCCACAAAAGGCATTCAATTTTAAGGGCAGCCGTTGACCCCGTCAAATCCGTTAATGCCGTTCCACGGATAACACACAGCCCTTGTTCTTGTTCATCTCTCATACAATATTTCGGGACCTCCTTCATTTCCCTCTCTCCTCTGTTTCTTCCTCTTGTTCCTTTAATAGATTCGGATCACACTCTGTCCCATTTTCTGGCAAATGGGGCTTCAAACTCCACACTTTTCTTCCCAAACACCTCACAACTTCTGCTTCTGTTGCAGTTTACTGTGCCATAATAATGAGCATCTCAAGCCCAGAGACAGAGAGGCCTGAGAACTGAGAATCGTATTACCTCCACGTTAATATCATAATTCTTGCAGCATTGGCGGCCTCAGAGTTGGCGCATTCGGTATCGGACGATGGAAACTTATTTACACGAAAACTTTGAAGTCAAGTCCAAGAACTCATCTGAAGAGGTTCTTCAGAATTGGAGAAAGCTTTGTGGGTTTGTCAAGAACCCCAAGAGGCGCTTTCGCTTCACAGCCAATCTCTCTAAGCGAGGCGAAGCCGCTGCTATGCGTCGCACCAATCAGGTATTTCTTTCCCGTAAGCAAGAAGATTCGTATCTATGGATAGACACACACACGGCTTCATATTTATGTTGTTTTCACGTTGTTTTCTTGTGTTTTGTGCTCGTGTGTGTGTGTATTTATGTGTTTTAATTTGTTTTCTGGTTCTTGTTATAAGCAAGTGGTTTTCTTATATCTTTAATGAGCTTTTCAACCCGCATCAACTGAAGACAACATATAGAAATAGAATGTCACATCTTGATGCAGTTTTTCTAAATGACTCGCTTTCCCCTCAATGCAGGAGAAATTGAGGGTCGCTGTTTTGGTTTCCAAAGCTGCATTTCAGTTTATCCAAGGTGAGTAGATATCTTCAGCTTGATCTTAAGCCTTATGATCACAACAAAGTTCCATAAACAGACGCATAAATTCATTAAACATATTTATTTACTTGCAATTATGTCAGCAGGTGTGCAAGCAAGTGATTACACGGTACCTGAAGAAGTTAAAGAAGCAGGTTTCCAGATCTGTGCTGATGAATTGGAGTCTATTGTTGAAAGACACGACCTAAAGAAGCTAAAATATCATGGTGGGGTTGATGGTATTTCAGAAAAGCTTTCTACCTCAACCGCTGATGGTATTGGCAATGACCCTGACCAACTTGTCAAGAGACAAGAAATTTACGGAATCAACAAATTCACCGAGAGCGAAGCCCGTAGTTTCTGGGTTTTTGTTTTTGAAGCTCTTCAAGACATGACGCTAATGATCCTAGGCGTGTGCGCTCTCGTGTCTCTCGCAATTGGAATAGCGACAGAAGGATGGCCCAGAGGAGCTCACGACGGCCTAGGAATCGTCGTGAGTATCCTTCTGGTCGTGTTTGTGACAGCGACAAGTGATTATCGCCAATCACTACAGTTCAGGGATTTGGACAAGGAGAAAAAAAAGATTTCCATGCAGGTCACAAGAAATGGGTACAGGAAAAAAATGTCAATATATGATTTAGTTCCCGGCGACATTGTGCATCTCGCTATAGGAGATCAAGTCCCTACAGATGGACTCTTCGTTTCAGGATTCTCCGTGCTGATCGACGAGTCGAGTTTAACCGGAGAGAGCGAACCAGTGATGGTGAATTCTCAGAACCCATTTCTTCTTTCTGGAACTAAGGTTCAAGATGGGTCCTGTAAGATGCTGGTCACAACCGTAGGGATGAGAACTCAATGGGGTAAATTAATGGCTACACTGAGTGAAGGTGGAGATGATGAAACACCATTGCAGGTGAAACTGAATGGAGTGGCCACTATCATAGGGAAGATAGGCTTATTCTTCGCTGCTATTACTTTTGTTGTTTTGATGAAGGGACTTATGGCACGCAAACGACAAGAAGGAAGATTTTGGGGTATATCTGGGGATGACGCCATGAAGATGTTGGAATTCTTCGCTGTTGCAGTTACAATCGTTGTCGTTGCTGTCCCTGAAGGGTTGCCATTAGCTGTCACACTGAGCCTTGCGTTTGCTATGAAGAAAATGATGAATGACAAAGCCCTCGTTCGACATTTGGCTGCTTGCGAGACCATGGGATCAGCGACAAGTATATGCAGTGACAAGACAGGCACGCTGACGACCAACCGCATGACTGTCGTCAAAACCTGCATTTGCATGAACATCAAGGAAGTGACCAATGAGGACAAGGTTCTCTCTGAGTTGCCAGATTTTGCCATGAAATTGCTGCTAGAGACCATATTTAATAATACTGGAGGAGAAGTTGTGGCTAAAAGGAAAAGCAAAAGAAAACGTGAGATTCTGGGGACGCCTACAGAAGCCGCAATATTGGAGTATGGGTTGTCACTAGGCGGGGATTTTCAAAAAGAGCGAAAAGCATGCAAGCTTGTGAAAGTTGAGCCATTCAATTCAGAAAAGAAAAGGATGGGTGTAGTTGTGGAGCTGCCTGAAGCAAAATTTCGAGCTCATTGTAAAGGTGCTTCTGAGATCGTCCTGGCTGCTTGTGACAAAGTGATCGATTCAAACGGAGAAGTTGTACCACTTGATCCAGAGAAGAGTAATTATCTTAAAGAAACAATTCACCTGTTTGCTTGTGAGGCACTCAGAACTCTATGCCTTGCCTATATGGAATTGGAAACTGGGTTCTCTGCTGAAGATCCTATCCCTACTTCTGGATATACTTGTATTGCACTTGTTGGTATCAAAGATCCTGTTCGTCCTGGTGTTAGGGAATCTGTAGCAATCTGTCGCTCAGCAGGTATAACAGTAAGAATGGTCACAGGTGACAATATTAACACTGCAAAGGCTATAGCCAGAGAATGTGGGATTTTAACAGACGATGGCATAGCCATTGAAGGCCCAGCTTTTAGAGAGAAGACTCAGGAGGAAATGTTTGAGCTGATTCCTAAGATTCAGGTGATTCATTGATTCATATGATTGCCTCAATATTGATGAGCCATCAACAATAATTAGTGATCCTTTAAATATAACACCAAGTTTAATTTGCTTCCAGGTTATGGCCAGATCCTCACCATTAGATAAGCACACTTTGGTGAAACAATTGCGTACTACGTTTGGAGAAGTTGTAGCTGTAACTGGTGATGGAACAAATGACGCCCCTGCCCTTCATGAAGCAGACATTGGACTTGCAATGGGCATTGCTGGAACTGAGGTGAGTCCAAACATTGCATGGTTTGTGTGCATATTAGATAACTTCAAAGAGAAAGGAAAAGCCCATCACAACGGTGTGTTACATATTGGAAAATTAATACAAGGAAAATGCTTATGAGTGGTGACAATAACAATGTGATTTACAAACAGGTTGCTAAAGAAAGTGCAGATGTCATAATTCTCGATGATAATTTCTCTACCATAGTGACAGTGGCAAAATGGGGACGTTCAGTTTACATAAATATTCAGAAATTTGTACAGTTTCAGCTGACAGTTAATGTGGTTGCTTTACTTGTGAACTTCAGTTCAGCTTGCACAACAGGTAATAGAAGCAACCCCATTGCCTCACTGGTTCACCTCACTTTACGAACTTACGATACTAAATGGATTTTTCTTGTTCAGGAAGTGCACCTCTTACAGCAGTTCAATTATTGTGGGTGAACATGATAATGGACACGCTTGGAGCACTTGCACTAGCAACTGAGCCTCCAAACGATGAACTAATGAAGCGTTCGCCAGTGGGAAGGAAGGGAAGTTTCATCAGCAATGTCATGTGGAGGAATATCTTAGGTCAATCTCTGTATCAAGTGCTGGTGATATGGATCCTTCAGGCCAGAGGGAAATGGCTATTTGGTATGAAGGGTCCAGATTCTGATGTCTTGCTAAACACACTTATTTTCAACTCATTTGTCTTCTGTCAGGTAATCCATCTCTATCATATTTGACTGTGCAAGGAAGAACATTGACTCAACCATTTGATCATGTGCTGCTGGTTTGGTATTTGCAGGTTTTCAACGAGATAAGCTCACGTGAGATGGAGGAAATAGATGTATTTAAAGGCATATTGGATAATCATGTTTTCTTGGGTGTCATAAGTGTCACTGTTTTGTTTCAAATCATAATAGTTGAGTATTTAGGAACCTACGCTAACACAACGCCCCTTGCTCCAATATACTGGTTGTTCAGCGTTTCTATTGGATACTTAGGAATGCCCATTGCTGCTCACTTAAAGAAGATCCCTGTCTGAACCATCTCCATGAATCGAAGTATAGTTCAAGCCTCATTGTTGTAACATTACTTTATTTGCCATATTTATGTACATTCTCTAAGCTTTTGTTGGCTTAGATTCAGAAATTTAGCATGTTAGCATGAAGTCACTGTCAAACCAGCACTGACCCATTTTATCTGGTGAATTTTTCTGAGTGATGAAAGTCACACTGATGCTGAAACACATGATGATGCTGGTGTATGATTGTGTTCAAATTGGAAAGTAGTCTCTGTTTGACACCGAGGGCGACGCAGGACGTGTTTCCACCTAATGCACAGCCAAATGAAGCAGCGTAGTATTAATTCGGTCCCTCTCCCTTTATCGTCCTTGGCATTTAGTTTTGAGCCGGACAAATAATTTCTTGTCCAATCAAAAGAAGCTAAACAGCAAAAAGACGAGAAAGTTTCCCTTGCGAAATACATAAGAACAAAACTCCTCTAGCCGTACGATAGTGAATATGGTGTTGTGGTCCAACAAACATCTCTGCAACCCCTCTGCGTGACAGTTATGTATATGGAAGCAAAATTTGAACTTCAACGCAACGAGCCAAACTCACTTCTATTGTCATTGTCCTTTTCATTGGCCGTATTGCTGAACTAAGGAGGTCCTTCTTGCACACTATTTTCTTCTACATGTATGGTGCAGGCATATATCAGTCGGTGAAACTAAATGCGACATCAAATTATCATCTTATCATTGAACATGTGAATTCTGTTTAACCATGGAAATCTTAGTTATCTGTCAGTCAGGGTCAGTAAAACCACACTTTGCATATCAAGTATAGTTTTTTTAACAAAGAAATGTGGAGGCCGGAAGAATCTGGTTCAGTAAATGAACGTGCATGTGAACCAGGTAGGAAGCGAACAATAAACTTGTCACGGAAATTTGTTCACACAAAAAATACAAGGCTGAGGCCAGACTGGATAACTCTGCATCTTCATATTTCCTACAAGAGCATGTGGAGAGGTGGGGATTCTGACACCAACCTCCTTTGAATCTCATCCTCCATATCTCTAATTTCATGGTGATCGACTGGGCCCTACCCTCCTACTTTTGTTTAGCATATGGCAAACTCAGTCTCAGCACATCGTGTTATCTACAAGATGTAGGGATGCTTTTTGATTTGTCCAGATACACATACACGTGGAAATGATGTGAGTATACAAACCAAGAGAGAAACTAAGGGTGACAATGGCACATAACGTCAGAATGTATAAACTCTTGCTTTAGCAGAAAATAGAAAAGGAAAAAAATTCTGACAGTGAGTGGCAACCAGAACATGTACAAAGTCAGCTGTCAGATAGCGTAGTTTGATCGTCCGATTTGGGAATCATTTACAAATTGTTTTAATTACTGCCACAGCATTGTACTGAGGCTTTACCATATTCAGGTCTATAATAATATTAATGCTTCAATAACCACGGTACAGCTAAACAGTTTAAGCAGAATTTATCAGCACTGTTCAAAAAGACTCTCCCACTTCCGAAGCAAAGCAAAATCACACTCAACTTTACAAGCTTTTTTTAATGGCCGAGTCCCAAGTGCTTCTCAGCTACATCAAATCAATCAAAACCTAACACTCATTCTTCCTGCCTGGCTTTCAGCCTTTTCAGAGACATCACAATCTCCCTCTCAGAGTATGTTTGCTCCTAGTCCTCTATCATGTAATGCATACTAAACAATAATATACCAAAGAAATGAGCGTTTAAAAAGTGGACTTGTAAATTGTAATAATATAATGATAATAATAAACAATTCATTGATTTAAAAAAAAAAAAAAAAGGCAATTCAAGGAGCGCAAACATTGCCCTGCATCACGGTGGAAAAACAGTCATCAAATGGGTTTTATGGCCTATCGGACTAAGTCACCTTCATTCTTCCTTCTGGCGGTAGGCTAGTTCTATCTGCTCTTTTTTGTTTGTTTCTTTATTTATATACCTTCTTTTCCTCTGACATATTTGGCACTGGTTGACATTTTAGCTGGGTATTTGGAAAATAAAAACCCAATCATCAAATACCAAATCATTCCACGAACCAGTGGTTGGCACTCATTAGCAGACCTATGAACTATGAAAGAATAAAATTTTCAGTGGAAAAAAGATAAATCTAATCCAATCACTAAAAAAAAAAAAGAATCAATCTTCCTATAACTATGGCCGATGTATCTTTAGTCCTGGACTGCTTTCAGTTTCACTATCTGGAAATGTGAGTTTTCTCTTAGTCCCAGAAGAAAGAACAGAGGCATTCTCCAGAACATCTGTGAAGCTGGCAGGGGTAGACAACAAATTTGAGTCAGGAGGAGTCTTAACTTTTCTTCTCTCTATTTCCTGCATTAGATTGTAGCAGGAAAACACATGTTCCTGTTGGATAACATTACAAAGATCCCATTAAACTGTATCCTGGTTTTCCAATTGCTCATCCAAATAACAAGGATTTGAAGCAAAAAAAGAGCAATCAAACTCACACTTTCTAGAGATCCCCAGGATATCGAGCTTACACAAAGTTCCACACCGCGTCTCGTTAATGTAGCATCAGAAGCGGCTAATATGGCAGCAGAAGCAATAATAGATGGTCGTTGATCTATTAAATTAATACCTGCATGGAAGGAAAAATTACTCATGCTATCTCTCAAGGCATTTTATACAATGTACATTTTGAAAATGAAGTACCTTTCACGATGGCCATGATATGGTCAACAGCGCTTGAGATTATTGCTTCTGGTTTTGATTCCAAGGAAAATTTATTGAACAAGTACTGCAGATATGCAAAAGGAGTCACGGATCCCATTTTCCATCCCAAGGAATCCAAAATTAGTAATTCCATTTTCCTAATCACTTTATTCTCAAAGCAATACTCTTTTCCTGGGAATTCAGATAGAGTTGGTACGTTTTGCTCTTCCATTTTTGCTGCCAAAGATAAACACCCCATCGATAATAATTGAACAGCCCAATGTTTTCCTTCCTACATTAGAAAAAACAGAGATAAATCAAAAAGTCTAATTTACAAAAACAACTGAAAGCGTTATAGAAGGTTTCAGTGAAACTTGATTCCTCACATCAATGGATCGACTTGACAGGAACCGATCGAAGTAAGTCACTGATAAGTAAATGGTGTGAAATTTGAACCCGAATTTCGCTCCAGTCTGAATCAACCAGAAGTAAAAGCTCTCCATCAATTCAAAGGGAAAAGCAAAAAAAGCAGGAATTTTGTAAAAGAAAAATCAGGAAAATGGGTTGCTTGATAGAAACTAACGTTGAAAATCCAGTCAATGGCATCCACACGAGCACTCTTGAGCCACTTAGCAGCACTGGTTGAGCAATCGTCACGTGGGAATACAAACCCCATTTCTCTTTTAAACAAAATCTCAATGTATTCCTCTTCATCCTCGAAAACAGAACATGGGTTCATCCAGTCCTTGCCAGAATTCTCATCACTGACCTTCAAAATGCTAGCCTCATCTTCTTCGCACAGAAGGCTGGAGAAAGAAAACGAGGAGGCAGAGGTCGCCATTGTTCTGGATTCCCAGCTCAGCATATGGAATCTAACCGCTAAATGCAGGAGCGTTGGTGAGAGTGGGAGTGAGAGAGTGAGAAGATTGGGAGGGAAATGGCGAAGTTGGTGCCGCCAAAACAAGGGAAAGAAAATGATATAATTAGCGGTTAGAGAGGGGGTTATGGGATTTATACAGAGGATGATGGGAATCCCAAATTTATCTCAAAATGTTGGGAGATTCATTCGGAGAGGAAGAGGAAGTGGTCAGGTGCGTGCGATGTCACTTTTGGTGTTAAGGACAGCTGTTGGATGGTATGTTTTGTCCCTTCTAATTCAAAGCCCTCTTATTTTGGTTATGCCCTCCCTCATCTTCTTCAATCTTTCACTGGTGTTAATTTTTACTTTTTATAGCTTTAACATTCAATTAAAATTTTATTTGCTTAGTTTCATTTAATTTTCATTTGATCTTCTATTTTAACTCTTGTTTCATTTTTGTGTTGTCTTTCTTGTATTTTAACTTGACTGTTAAGTTTAAAAAATTGCTCAAGGTTTTTGTCACTCAAAACTAGCATCAAATTAAATGGTTGGCAGAAAAATCTTGTGCAAGACATTGATCAAAATAATTAAAATTATTAGGTAGATTATAAAAAAAATAAAGGTGAGGTTAAAGTATCATGTTAAAGATAAAAATCAAGGGGAAATGTTTTATTTTTGGTTAAATAACTAAATTTGAAATAGACAAAACTAATGGACAAAAGTACGTTCAAATTTCAAAACTAATATAAGACCAAATCAAAATTGAAAGGCGAAAACAAATTTTGAAATATAATAAAAAAACTAAATTCTCGTTTTTAAGTTAAATTTCCTCTTTATCATTTAAAAATAAATTCTCGTTTTTTAAGTTATAATTCTTTACTCGTATATTGTCTAATTACTTTGCAAAATTACATTATATTAAAAATCTCTAACGATTTCATTGACAGTGGAACATTTTTTTAGGAGTATTTATCTTTTATCATATCAAAAATTAAAACGGATATGATTGTTTTGATTGATATCTTGTTTTTGTAATCAATATAAATCCCGTTGTGTTTGGATAAATAACTACCATGCATCATAATTTAGATATAGAATGGTTATGATGTATAATATATTCTATAAAATTCATTTGGTTGTAGATTGTGATTGTCAAATTTGTAGGCCATAAAGCACAAATCTACCCTTTATAATGTAAATTTAATTTGGCACAGCAACATGGATATGATGGAATAAACTATGGACATGATTCCATTTTAAACATGCATATATGTATATGTGTGTGTATGTGTATGTATATAAGCTCCATTGGTAGCATTATTACTAGTGGTCTCACTTGCTAGCTGTATACCTCTTTAATTTCCTGGTTTCAAACCTCCTTGTGGTCTCCATTCTGCATCTATTTAAGCAATATCGCAATCACAATAACACTCTTAAATTTTCATCTCTCTCTGTTGTTTCATATATCACTATCTAAGTGGGTCAGATTTGAACAATCTAATTAGTAATAACTGGACTTTTTCCCTCTTTAACAATTTCCA
>NW_026557383.1:0-23494 GCF_029017545.1 Prosopis cineraria | reverse complement strand
TGGGCTGGCCTGACTCTTGGGTGGTCACAGGGACAGTCATCTGAGAGATCCCAATTAGGAAGCCCATCAATGTCAACAGGGAGAAGAAGCTTTTGCCACATACATCCTGTGGAATTACCCCATGTGGTTCAATGATCATGACAATATCATCGTTTTCTATGCAACATTCCAATTACCGTCACAGAGCTACCTTCCTGTACATACCTTGCCCATATTTATGAAATGTCAATTCATAAGATCTACCAATGAAGCCAGGATCCCAATTGGCCTTTCCAAACATGCAATCATTGAGAAAGTGTCACAAAATAGCAAGACAGTACATGAGGCCCACATTTTTTTCCCACACTTGTACTCTTTCCTCTCTATTTCTCTCCAATATATTATACAGCCACTCCAAAATTACAATAAATCTGGATTTGCATAGAGCCATGGACCTGTATCCAAAATGTGTTAGAAGCAATTAGCAAACATGGCATTAACTGTTCAAATTACAAATGCTCACTTCAAATGTTTATCATCTAGTGTCTTTATCCTGTTTCAGCGTTTGAGAATTGAGACCATCATATGTTCCTATGAGCTGATGTACATGCTTAGGATTTAGGAGGTGATGGTAAAACACATGCTATAATATAATTTCAATCTTCCATGAGTATTACCCTTCTTCTAGACGCAGAAATCGAGCTTCAGCGGAGAGGTTACGGTCCTTAACCATTTTCTCAAGTGAGGAGATAAGATTCTGCATTGTCCTGTGGTATGAATAATTTGGCTCTCTGCAATTAATGGTATAACCCTGCTGCCGGGACCCGGCTTTCCACCACCACTTGTGTCCCAGACTTCTGGTCTGTTATGTAAAAGTCTGTAGAGAACCTCTGTCAGGATTAACCAGAAGAATAATATTAAACTTCATCAGCCATGGGTTACTTCAATTATAAGTTCAAATAAGCTGCTGAATAGATCTTTCGGATAATCAGATCAACTCAGGCACAAAAGTCAATACAGAATGCTGTGCTATTTGTCTCATCCATGAAGTGGCCATTTTCATCGCAATGCCTAGCAGACTTTATGTCCACCATGGTAGGATGATGTGGTCATCATTCTCTTTGTTATGTGCAGAAACATAAGATCAGGAAAAGGAGTGCTTTCTTGACATTCATGACTAATATAGGAGGCAGGAATCAAGGGAGAGGCTTCATAAAAGAAATTTCATACATTTAATCTAACATAACTAAGAAGTGCTTTGCTGGGAGGCAAAAGTCTAAGATATCCCAAATTAGAACAGGAATTTCTTTTTTTTTTTTTTTCAATCAAACATATTATATGAAATATTTGTAATGGTCATGATAGAAGGAAAAACTTTCATAAGCAGAATTGAATATCAGTAATGAGAGGGAAAAAACCAACTGACTTGACTTCAAACTAGATGAAATATGGAGGGGGAGAAAGAGAGAATGGCACAGACGGATCTCATTCGTCCTTTTTCTTAATGCCAACTATCACTAAAATAAAAGCTTTACAATATACAGATATTAAGGCAAGGTATCATCACCGTCAAAACAGGTAATCATTTATTTTAGAATCGTTTTGCGTGACTAAATATGAATGAAGAGAACGTGGCTGACGTTGAAACTTTTGCTAGAAATAGAATCATCTTCATCTTTGCCACTCCCAGCAACCCAAGCTTTACTGTTTTATGTTTTTTTCAACCTCACTTTGAGACCTATATCAGCACCACCTTATTTCCCACATTGTGGCGCCTAGATCAGTGCACAAATTAAACAAAAAATTCGCCTCGTCTTCTATGATTACAATGCCAAAGACATGACAAGGTAGTTTTGAAAAAATGAAATTAATGAAATGTCCACATCTCAGCCAGAAAATTCTGTCAACTCATATTAATTGATGAACAAGAGGTCAGAACTAAACTAAACATACTTATAAAAATAAGCATTGTCATTTTCATGAAAAACAGAGCTGGAAATCCTGAGAATAAGAAATTTGTTAAAAAAAAAAAATTAGTCCTAGTAACTCACATACCTCACAATAAGCTAAATTCCAACGAAAGCATGATTTGTTTATATTCACTGGTCTCATGCTAAATCCTCTGCATTCATACAAAAGGGTGGATGCATAGACGCATCTGGTTGCCTTTTCATATGAAGATTCCAGTGAGACACTGCCACAAGTTGCAAGCTGAAATCGTCATCAGTACCAAATGTGATGGGACCTTTAATTAAGTAGAACAAAATATTAACCTAATTCTGATAGCGACTTTGCAACTGATAAATTGCAACTTTCCATGCATAATGAGGAAAGTCATGAAGTAAGATCATTTTAGGAAATAAGTTGCTAATGTGACCACATGGAAAATCCTTAATTTACTAAGACTAAGAAAGAGGCAGAAAGGAGCAGACTACTCTTTCTTTATCTGAATCAAACAACAAGCACAACAATACATTGGCATAGTTGTCTCAAGGACTTCTATGATTCTCACTGCAAGCATAGAGCCACGGAATTGACAACGTTGACAAGGAATGCGACCATTCTAAACAAGTATATACACTGTCCCTCAAATTCAGCTAATTGCTGTAGATGTGCTTTACCCGAGAGAAAATAAAGTAGAAAGTGGACTAATTAACTGTAGGAAGGAGAATGAAGTATTGATGAAAAGTACATTTACAGGATCCATGAACTTAAACGTGAAATGAAGGTTCCTGGGTGCAGCTAAGAGATGCTATTAGCTTCCAAAGTTTTTCTTTTAAAACAGGAATCGTTAAACCAAAACTTCATTTGAACATTGATTATCTCTCAATTCTAGCAGAACATAACACATCCAAAAACAACTATTCTAACTGCTAAATGGAGTCAAACATGTTGATAATACAAGAGATTGAAAGAGGAGTTATTCTCTTCGATGCCGACAAGTATAAAGCAGCAGAGTTTTACCCTCATATGTCTTGAAAGGATATTCGTCACTTTTGAACTCCCTTAATTCCCCATTACATGCTATGACAACCCAGAACTTGCAATCAACAATAGGAGTTAAGGTTCACAGAAATAGTACCCCGGTTATCTTTACGAGCTGACCCTCTTTAGCACGGCGAATGTCAGAGTCAGGAAAAGAGCGGAAGAAGAGAAAAATTGCACCTTTTTTCCTCCAGTTGTGGGTGTTCCAACCTATGAAAGCGAAAAAGAGAGAAAAGAGCAAAACGAAGGAGACGAAGAAAGCTGCATTTCGAACCACAATGAGAAAGAAGACAGAAACGGCAAGACCCAACAAGAAAGGGGTATTAAAATGTAAAGAGCGAGGGTTGGAATGGGTTTGAAGCTGCAAAAATGTTTTCTATCGTCTCTCAAAGCCGCATTGGACAAATTGTTCATCACGACTTACGAATGTCCCTGCAATTTCATACGCTTTACCGAGCTAGCGAGTAGAGGGAAAGACGAGACTTCGGGCAGGAGACTGTCAGGCTGAGAAGGCTAAGCTGGTAAGAAATGTCAAATGATGGCTTAAACGATTGGTCGTTTATCTGGCAATTATCATGAAAACGACACCACCTGGTTTTGGAATGCCGGTAGCTTCTTTGCTTTTAACGAATATCCGAGTTGTTTTAGATTGAAGCCTTATTGGGCCTAAAAGGGGTAGATCTCGTAAAAATGTTTTGTGCACTTATGAGCATTTAAACTTGATGAGACATGGTCCATTTTATTAGAATCATCGTCTATTAATTGGTGAGTGTAGTCTTAACGCAGAGGTTACAATTAATTATAATAATGTTTTCTCATGTCGTGCAACCCAACTGGTCATTGACAGTAATAGAATGCTGTGTCGCACTCACCTTATTTCCGATGTCAAATGCCATTTGAAACCAGCCAGCATGCCAGTGTAGAAGCAAATTTCTTAACGATTAAATACAAAAAGCTTTGGTTTGGATTCAATCCTGATCATATTACTACCTCCAGGTCTCTGTTTGAACAGGTACATCCGTACATGCATGTAACTTGCATTGCTCTTTACCTGCCATTTTTAGTCTGCTAAAAAACACTCCTAACAGTGCACTTGGATTAACAAATAGCAGAGGAAAAGTGGAAGAAAAGGAAGGTTTAGTTTGCATATTTGTCCTCATTCAGATTTAAATCAAACATCCCATTTCCTCAGACCTTTTGACCCTTTCCTTAATCCATTCTTATGCCCTTCAAGTTTAATTTACTCGATGCAAACTCGGCATTGGCCATTACCTAACTCTGAAGATGTGAACAGAAAATCTTCACTTTGTTATGTATGGCCCTCGATCTTTTCCATGTAACTTCATAAGAACAGAAATACGGAACTATATATCACCATTTGCAAAACTTCCTTCACTGTTTCATTCAGGACCACAAGTCCCACCATTGATAACCAGTGTCAGACTGGGCCAAGAGGTCATCCGCAGATTCAAAATTTCTCCAAACTTCTTGTGATGTCCTGGGACAATCAGTACGCTTATCACCAAAGTTCAGAAGCGTAGGTTTATCTTCAACCCCAAAATAGCCTGTCTTTATGCTCCGATCATTATCTGAAAGAATCCCAAGTGTCTGTCCTGATCTTTCTATTGATGGACTCGGCCTCACCTCCGCTTCACACTTGATGGCCTCTTCATTACCATTATCACACTCTCTATCTATCATTTTCACATCTTTCACTTTCTTGCGACGAAAGGTTTGGTCTTCCAAATCCTTGAGCTTCTGCAACTGTTCAGGATTGCACAATCGTCATCATTAGCCTCTGCTTGGAAAAGGGTACCGCATTAAGTGACTAACATGCAATTCAAACTACGAAAGAGTTTTTGCAGTACCTCTAGTTGTAATGCATGATTCTCATTCTCAAGAGCCTCGAATTTGGAAGCCAAAACGTCGTAATTGGCTCGGAGAAGAGAGTAAGAACGTTGAAGGTGCTTGGACTTGGATCGAGCTCGTCTGTTCTGGAACCAAATGGCCACCTGGCGAGGCTGCAAGCCAAGTTCTGAAGCTAGCTGCGACTTCTTTGAGGGGTCAAGCCTGGACTCAGTCTCGAACATGGACTCCAGTAACTTTATTTGATCCTTACTGAACCTTCTCTTGCAATCGCTATTCTTCTTGTTCCCGGAGTTCGATGTTCCTGTTGATGATGAAGAAGAAGAATAAGTTGGTGTGGTGCTGAATGTTTCTGGTGCTACAGAATGCGAGAATTCGCAATGGGCTGACATCTTTCTTGGGAGTTCTAGAATTGAAGCAATAGTGGTTGAAGATGTAAAGAGGATTTGACGATTTCGTATTAAGATTTATTCGTGTCGGGCGATTTTATCTTGGCTTCGGCCTCTTCACCTATTGCCTTTTTATAGTGCCTCCCTGCATTGTTGGCCAATGTCCAGTGTTTCTGATATTTGCAATATTTTTTAATAAAAAGAAATGGGCTCAAATATACGAAGAACACATGGAGTATTATTTTTATTTTTATTTCTTTTCATTCGCGGAAGCGATCCCACCTGCAAATATTTCTGGTACTACGATGTAGGGGGCAAGAGCCCAACTAAAATTTTCATTTTGCTGTATTTTAATTGTATAGTTTATATAAATGATTTTCATTATTTAACAATTCTAGTTTTAATATTCTCGTAAAATATATCTATACGTATGCTATCGTTCTAAAAATTCTGGGCTCTTGTCACTACAGACAAAATATTTTTCCCTCTAGCCAAATGAAAGTTTTGATACTTGTAACTTTCTACTACAGAAGATAGGATTGTAAAGATACAATAGGTGTCGCTAGATTAAAAGTTTATTAACAAGTGTTCATCAACTACAAATGTTTCCCACGCCTACCTCAGCTGTCTGGGAATCATCCGTTCCGTTTTGGTTTATGCAACAGATATCCATCAAACTAATGTATTAAATTAGATTTGGTACTTCACTGTTTTAAACACATGCCCTTTTTTAAATATATATATTTTTCTACTATTTAGAGGTCTATTTTATTAAACAGTTTTGTTGAATTCTCTGCATGGCAACTAAAGTTAGCTTCATTAAAAACACACACATATATTAAAAAATAAATGTTTTCGCCAAAGTTGAGTTGATATAAACTTGCTTTTACAACATTTGATTGTTATTTATTAACCTTCCCTTTTTCACTCATCGTGTGAGAGAGAGATATCAATTTGTGTTGTTAATTGTTGTCATTTCATCTTTATCAGAAGTTCTGATTCAGTCATGGTTAAAAATTCAATTATCGAGGCCATGATAGTACTCATCTCCCAGTGAGAACAAATTATTAATTATTGAGACTAAATAAGAGAAATTGAAAAAAAAAAACTTAGAATATTATTATCCAACTATTTTTCTAAATAAATAAGTACTTTCTCTGTTTCAAATTATAAAATATTTTTAAAAAATTAATATTTAAATATAAGATATTTAATAAAAATAAATTTTATTAATGATATTTTTTTATATAACCCTTCTCATATATTATATCTCTTCAATATTCTTTTATTAATCGAGTATTAAATGAAAATGTTTTTAAAAGTTTATATTTTTATCTTAAAAAAGTAAAATTATAAAGTATATTTAATAAATTTTATTGATATATAAGACTTTATCCTAAAATAATTTATAATTTGAGACAAAAGAAATATTAAGTAGAAATGTCTTACTCCCTTCGTTTAAAAATATAAGATATTTTTAATCGAATTCCATCCTTTCAATAAAATAGTTACATACTTTAAACTAACCCTAAATTTTTATATTTATTTCTATTAAATACCCTATAATAAATATAAAGTCATTATCAATATGACACTTTTAAAAAAAATATAATAATTACATCTTAAAAGATTAAAAATACCTTATATTTTTAAAATATTTATTTTTAAAAATATTTTATATTTTTAAACAGAAGGAGTATGTATAAAAGAGATTGAGTAATTCATTTGCAGCACACAATAAATAAATAAATATAAATGTCACTTCGGGAGAATTGAGATTTCACATTTAAAATTGAAAGATTTACAGTTAAATCTCATAATTTTAAATTAATGATAATTAAATTTTTTATAAAATATTTTATAAAATAAATTATAAATATCAATTCAAACATTGATAAATAAAAATTTTTGTTACAATGTAAAAGTTATATTTGATATTTAATTACTTATCTATAATTAAAACTATTAAATTTATAATTATCTGAATTAGTATTTTAAATTAATTTTTTTAAAAAATTATCAAGATTTTAACTGTCTTTAGTTTAGTGTCATCGAATCTAACTGTAATTTTCCTTTTACAATTTTGGCTTGGAATTTTAATGTTCCCCCACTCTGAAGACGAGTTCGTATTCAAACTTTCTCAAATTCCTAAATTCGAAGGTGAGAAAATATCCAATCTCGGAGCCAAGCGAACAAGTTGGCAAGGAACACGAATCTATCACCGGTCACTGTCTCCAACCATATTCTGCCACGCGCCCATGGCCCAAGCAGAGCATCACTTTTCGGAAGCCTGCTGTTCATCTTCCATGACGTGGCGTAATCCAATGGTCGTCCTTGAAAGTCTATTGGACACGTGGCATTATCACCCCGATGTCGTATCCGGTGCGGAGGTGTGTTTTTATCCGGTACAGTATATCTGTCCCAATCTCTTCGTCTTCCCCTGTCTGTTTCTCTTTATCCTCTATATATTTGTATTTTACTCCCTCCATTCAAGGATTTCGGCTCTTTTTTTTTTAAGAAATATAATATTAAAAAATATAAATATTTTAATATTTTAAAATATATTAATATATTTTTAAAATAAATGTTCTTAATAAATCATTATGTTATAAATATTAAGATATTATGTGAATATTCAATATATTAAATTCTCCCATATCTTTTAGTTTCTCCCTTTGTTCAAAATATAAGGCATTTTTAATCTAATCTCACCCTCAATAAGTGGTTACCTACTTTTAAACTAATTCTATCTTTTCATATTTATCTCTATTAAATACCTACAGTAAATATAAAGTCACTATCAATAGGGACACCTTAAAAAGGCAATGATTACACTTCAAAAGACTAAAAATGCCTTATATTTTTTAACATTTAACTCCTCAAAAAATGTCTTACATTTTTGGACGGAGGGAGTACTATAATATCTTTCAATTTTTATTATCTTATATTTTTTTATTTTAATTGATATATGTGTACCTATAAATGGAAGACATATCAATTATATTCTATATACTAAAATAAAAAAGAGAAAATTGGCGCAGTGGCCATAAAATATATAGCCCCTAAAAAATGTGGATAGAATTATAAAAATTTAGAGCATGGCCCTTTACAAATTTAGTTAAAATGCGATATTCCTTCTCTACCTTACAAAAACTCCCCTCAACAAATATCTAAAATTTTTAGTGCTATATATCCAAAATAGAAACAATATATCGCACATAACTGGTCCATGATTTAGAATTTCGTATAATATGCACCTAATAATTTAAAACAAAATGTAATATTTTTTAGATAATAATAATGTTTGTAGGAAAACTTTTAGGATTTCACATTGGTGAAAATATAATTAAAACTCTGATTGAAGTTGGTTTTGCTTCTCATTTCTTGAGATAGAAGACTAAGTTAGGATCTTTTATCTATTATTCACTATCTTTATATTTCTTCATAACATCTTCATTGAATAGTGTTCATTTATTCATAATCTGTGATTTGTTATCAATGATCATGAAACTTTATTTAGATTATTATCAAAAAACACAAGTCTCTCATTGTTCATGATTTTTATTTTATTAATTTATATATTTGATTCTTTGTGATAAGCTAAGAGTTCAGAATTTTTTGCAAACTATATTTGATTTGTTTTGGGCAAATAATTATATGTTTTTCGTGTTATTAATTTGTAATACTACATCGTTGATATATGGCTGTAAATTAATGATAAACAAGTTTATGTATGATTTTCTGGTTATATTGATTTGCAATAATATATCAGTGATATACTATTGTATATCACTCATATACAAGCCATATTAATGAAAACTTACCAATATCATTTTATCTTGTAGATATGGAGATGTTTAATATTGTCATTTTTTATTGTGAAAAATAGGATTCAAACAATCATTATGTCGATGGTTCATACATTGAACCGCTTGTAGAAGATTTTTGCATTACACGTTCCCTAATGATAAGGCTTGTTACTTGTCTATGATCACCATGTGTGACATCAACAACACAAGTATAGTCTCTAACATACCGTCTAATGACTTAAACTTGAGCAAGAAGAAACCATTGAGGCCTGCACATACCATTTACAACCATCAACACTGCAAGCAACATCAAACCTCTGACCATTTGATTTAAGAGTTTTGTATTCAAAATTCCTCTTCACAGTTAAGAGTTGCAAAACTTTTGAATATCCAATTTACTAAAACACGCATCTCCCTCATTAATATCGTCCATTTGCAAAAACTCATCAACTCCACTACAATGCTTATTATTGGTAAATGTAGAAGAACACAAAATTAAGGAACTAGCTCCTTAATAACAAGGTTCAAATACTTATTGTATGGGTAAAGGTCCATTAAAAATAGAGATAATCAATGGAAAGTTAAAAAGATTAAAATTTCTCGATGAATTAAAATACCACATCAAAATCATTGTTATTTTTTACCTCTAAAATGCTATATGTTAAAGTTTCAATATCAAAAGGCACCATCAATTGGACCTCATGACTTGCATTCAATCATAGTTTTTTGTAGATAATTTCCATGACATTAAGGTATAAAGTTGCATCTTCCATAATGCTTCAAGGTATGAATCATTGATATAATGGTTGTTCGAATCACATTTTTCATCATAAAAAATGATAAGATTAAGCATATTCATATCTATAAGATAAAATTGGTATTTGTAAGTTTTCATTAATATGGCTTATACATCAATTTTCACGATATACTATTGTAAATCTATATAACTAAATAATCAGATATAAATTTGTTTATCATTGATATATAATCGTATATAAATAATATAGCATCATAGATTAGTAACACAAAAAACATATAATTGTTTGTCCAAAACAAATCAAACATAGTTCACAAAAATTTATAAACTCTTAGCTTATCACAAAAAATTAAATATATAAACCAATAAAATAAAAAAATTATGAACAATGAGAGACTTGTGTTTTTTGATAATAATCCAAACAAAGTTTCATGATCAATGATAACAAATCATAGATTATGAATATAGTGAATCCTAAAGTTGTCCACACATAACATAGACTGAATCTTGAAGTTATCCACAGATAAATATAGTATGGATCTAAAGATATTCACATATAATATAAGGTGGATTCTAAATATTACCACATATAATACAAAGTAAATTTTAAAATTATTTACATTTAATATATCGATTACTAAGGATCCTAAAGTTATCTATACAAATAAAACTTAAAGTAGATCTTAAAGTTTATATCCACACAGTATATTGCAAATCCTGAAGATACTACCTTATTTTTAATTCATTGTTTATCTATAGTTTGTTTAGCTATCTATATATAATTTTTAAAAAAATGGATCATGAAGTTATCCATGTAAAATATAAAATGGAGCATGAAGTTATCCATATAAAATATAAAATGAATCATGAAGTTATATATGTAAAATACAGGGTTAAGGGTAATTTTGCCCTTAAAATATACATGGAAGGTCATAAAGACCCTAAACTTAATTATAAGTCATTATATCTCTCAATCTCAAATATTTTTTCTTCCAACACCTTGCCATTTCCTCTGTCTACTTTTCTACTAATGGGGCCCACTTTTAAAATTTTTTCAATGTTTTTATAATAAATATTACTTGAAGCCCCACATAACTTTTTTTTTATATTTTTATCTCCTCTCTTCTCACTCTCATATCTATCTTCATCATCTTCATCCTCCGTCTCTTCCTTACTCTCTCTATGTCTTCCTCGCTCCTTCATTGCCTCTCTCTCTTCCATATAAATATGCAACACACGTTGTCAATAAGCCTTGTTAGAGCACCATAAAAAAAATCCTATACTTAAGATAGAAGAGGTGTGGTCATGGTGTATGGTATCATCCTCATCATTATCTTACTTCTTATTTTGTCCCTCACCATCCTCACTTTTCCTCTCTCCCCCTTCTCTCGAGGTCCTCTATAGCTCACTGTACTCAAGCTATCTTTTATGATCTCATCCTCCTCTTCTAATGCCGTTATCTTCATCTGGGTGCACCATAAGAGATGCTAGAGAAGATGCTCCGAACTCCACGCCCTACTTGTTCGAATAAAGCTAGAGCCGATATAAGTGCATTGTATAAGATGGCCAGATATAATGGCGAGGCTTTGCTACACTTTTGGGAGTCGTTCGATGTGGTTCATGCACTAAACCAAGGTAGTTCAAGAAGCATGGTGAAAGTGAAACTAACACAGCTAGTAGAACCCAAGGAAGATAAGCACGAGCCCGAGGAACATATCATGTATTTTATATAACAACATGCATGGACGTAAAGGGGGGAGAGAGAAGGGTAGAATGAATGAGATAATGAGAGTGTGCTGAGAGGAAGGAGAGAGGGTGACGGAGGGGGAGAGGGGGTGGAAGGCAATGAATGAAGCAGAGAGAGAGAGAGAGATTTTTTAGTATATAAAAATAAAAAATAGTGGGACCTACAATATAATATTTTATAACAAAAAATATTTAAAAATTTGAATATGAGATCCACATTATTGAAAAATGTACTTACTCTGTTCAAAAATATAAGACATTTTTAATTAAATTTTACCCCAATAAATAGTTACCTTCTTTTAAATTAACCCCATCTTTTCATATTTATCCCTATTAAATACCCTACAATAAATATAAAATCATTATTAATAGGGCACTTTTGAAAAAAAAGATAATGATTACATCTCAAAAGATTCAAAATACCTTACATTTTTGAACATCTAACTTCTTAAAAAATACTTTATATTTTTAAATAGAGGGAGTATATGCTAACATTAGGGGCACGGGCAAAAAAATTTTCACGGTTGAGAGGCACAAATGACCCCAAGTTGAGTTTAAAGTCCTTGGTGATTTTTTGTGTATAGTTGGAGGGTAAAAATGACATTTAACCTTAAAATAAGTGCATCGTGAAGATTATCTACACATAATAAAAAATAGATTATAAGTTATCTACAATTAAAATAATTTATTCATTTAAATTTTTGTGGATCTTAAAGATATCCACATATAATATAAAGTAGGTCCTAAAATTGCCTACATTTAAAATAATTTATTGTTTTATAATTAAAAATCATAACTACCAAAATCTCAACTTGTTTATTTGTTATAATCAAATCTCAATTTTCTATTTGAGATTACCAGCATTGCGTGTGTGATGAAACAAGGCTATTGTTTTCCTCTTTTTTTTTGGCTAGTGCAGGGATATATATATATATATATATATGTAATTAGAGGATTCTTGTTTATATATATATATATATATATAGTCCATTGTTTATATATGTGCCATAGCCCATAGGTGTGTGCATTTATTTTCTTTTATTTGGTTTGCTTCAATAAGATAATAGACATATTATTTTAATTCTATAATTAGATAGCTTGAAGTCACATCAATTTAAATTTTTATTATTTTATAAATGATTAATTTATGATCATAATAAATTATATGGCCAGAAGCCATGTTTGATTTTGTTATTATATGGCCAAAAGCCATATTTCATTTTATAATTATTTGGCTAGAAGTAATATTTAATTTTATGATTATATGGCTAGAAGCCATATTTGATTTTACAAATATATGGCCAAAAGCCACATTTGACTTATCATTAAATGTTTAAAAGTCTAGTTGATTTTGTTATTATATAGCCAGAATTCATCTTTATTTTTACTATGACTACTATGTGAAAGGATAATCTTATAGGTCTAATGATTTTATAAACTTTATGAAATTTTGAAGGACATTTTGATTATTAATTCCATTGTTTTAACTACCACAATCCAAAGAGCTAATAATTCAAAAAAAAATATCGTGTTTAAGAGATTATTTTCTTATAATCCTAAAAAATATAGCCTATAGCCATATAGACACATTGTCTATTGTTTATTGAACTCAGGGAATGCCAATTTTAGTTATTATAAAGGATCATGAGTTGATGAGGAAAATGTCAAAGAATGATTATGTTGGTTTAAAGAAATTCATTCACAAAGTGTTACAATCAAATATTCAAATATCATTGTGTTTGCAGGTTTAAGCAAGTGTTGATTTGTAAATACTCATAAGAATGAGTAAGTTATTTTTCTCTTTCTATGCATATGTATATTTCAAATTTGAAAACATGTCTGACATTAAAATTATTTTTCTTTTGGTATACGAAGATCTATTTGATAACTCTTACATATACATATTATACATATGATGCATTTTGATTAATGATAAAGTTATCTATGAAACTATCTATACATGTGTTAATAGTTGCAATTGAGATATCATATTTAGGATTCAAATAAAAAGACTCATTAGAGGTACAAAAGTCATACAAGATGTATATCAATTAAAATCATGAAAAATATGAAAGTGACTATATGTGGATAATTCTTATATATTACTTTGTTGAGTTAATTCCTGTCAAAAAAATTCCTATGAGTCATTTTAAGAGTCCTCAGAGATCAATTTTGAAAGAAATTTTGATGGAAATAATCTTCTCTCAATAAGACTCTCTAGAAAAAAGTACACTAATTTCTTTTCTTTATAGTTAACTTGTTGACTTCTAATTAGAATGATAATATATGATAATTTTTATGGCCAAGTATTGTGAAATTTAGATCTAACTAGATAAATTCCGATCAATATATAAGAAATAAAATATTTGAGATCATCTTAATTATTAAAAATATCAATACTATAGAGTTGATTGATTGTAAAGGCTAGAAAGAAATAGCAATAGTTATAAGGTATTTGTAGAAAAATATAAACTTTGAACTACTCACGTTTGCTTCATGGAGAACTTAATGCCAAAAAAAATATGCTTTTGCATAATATGTAGAGAAAGGGATTAATAATCCTTTTTTTTAATAACTAGTGTTATTGTTTATATGTTATATTAGGTAATACAAAATCAATAGTATCTTTCAATGATTTCTCATACCGATGAAGCAAAATTTATTTGTGATATGTTATTAACATGAGTTTCAAATAAGTTATAAGTTTTAAGGATTTTTGTTATATTAGATGTCATGTTAAGATTGTAACCAGAAGTTTATAATGATTGACAAACATGTTTTAATAAACTAAAAGTTTATTGTTACTCTAATTTAGTATACTAAAAGTATATTGACATTATTTGGTATGATCGGTTAGATCATCCTGGAACAATATTAATGTAAGAATTTAACAATTCACATGACATCTATAGAAGAACAAGAAGATTCTTTCTAAACAACTAATACATTATATGTTTCAAAAATTCTTATGTCCTACTTAAGGAAAATTATGATATTATTACTAGCAATAATTGGGATTGAATCCCATATATTTGTGGAATATATTGAGTTAAAATGGACCCATTTATATATCATGTGAACCATGCAAATATTTATTTGATAGATGCATCTATAAGATGGTTACACATGTATATCATTCATAGCCAGGAGTCTGTGAAAGAGAAAAAACTATTATGTGCACAATTTCTAATATGATGATCAAGATGAATAACTTGAAAATGCTTGTAGTTTCACGTCTTAGGCTCTCAATGATTATGAGATGAAGAAAGGTCTATTCATTAGAATGGCCAAACAATAATTATTTATGCATCCAATAAGATGATTAGATCAAAATTTATGATAAGAAGATTGTAATTGCAATACTTAAATGCATCAAACCAATAAAATATTGTAAATACCTCTCACTATAATTTGGCTTTCTGTCAAGAACTAAAGATCGAGATTTTGCGATAAAGACTCCACCACTACATATGAAATAGACTTTTAAAGAAAGTTGGGAATAATGCAAAAATTTTCATGGCTTAGTGGAATTTAATTAACTTGTGCTGTGTGGCACAACTCATAGATTCAATATACATGGCAAGCATTTAGCTTGCTAGTACAAAATAAGATTGAGAATAAATGTTGGTTAAGATTTTTCTTCTTCTTGTTTTTTTAAATAAATCACAAGATGTTCCTAAAGGAAACAGATGGGGTTAGAACACTTATATTGCATGGTTTGTAATCCCAAAATAAGAGGGAGATGATGAAGTTGGAAATGAAAATTGAATGACTACATTCTATATATATTTTATAAATCCTCTTACATATCATATACATACAAACCAGAACTTCATAAGATGTTTGCATTCATGAAACATTGGAAAATAAATGCCAAAAGTAAATATTGATGTAAAGAAAATTATTAAATTTATGTTCTAACTAATAATGCTCCAAGGTATAAAGAAAAATAATTGAATCACACCTAAAGTGTAAAGTGCAAATTGGTTCCAAAGAGGGAAAAAAGACTTATAAAAAGAGAAAAAATGAGCATAGAATCAAGATGATCATATTAAGGAGGCTGCCATTCTAGAAGAGACCGAGACATAATGAATTTAAGTCTTCAGAAGAGGATCAGGTACCTAATAATAAAAAAAATATTTAGAAATTATGTCATTGTGAGAAATGACGGAACTAAAAAGAATAAAGTTGTCAACAATACTTTCAATGAAAATGAAATATTACTATCAAATAAGAATTTTGATAGAATGTGAATAGAAAGCTAATCAGATTAAAAAATGGATGCAATACAAGTACGATATTATACATGAGTATTTATGCCAAAAAGAAATATGAAATGTCATGTGCAAAGCTTTAGTTTTAATATAAGAATATTGTATAAAGATTCAAAATATGTATTAATATATTATGTCATGGATGAAATGATTTTTGACATGTTATTAGTTTGACAGTATACAAATTTGATAAGTGTCTACTAAATGGCAGCTTGTTTATATGGCTTCTTGTACATTGATATTTATTTGAAAATTTCAAAAGGATTCAAGATGACAAAAGTTTATGAAGATTATTGAGAAATTTTTCTTTGTCATTATATTTGTTCTCATGATTATATACATATTGATTTGTATGAGAAATTGATTGATTGAGTATTATTGAATATCCTAGAATAGTTTGTATGAACACTTAATTGTTAAAGAAAGATGTTGAAATATTGGGTAATTAGATGGGAATCGAGATGGTCTTGAAACATCATATATGAATGATTTTATATCATAATTTATGATAATAAAGTATCGTACTTGGTATGATATGCTTGGGGAACTATTATGTATGGTTGATTTATTAAACTTATTTATGATTAAAATTAATTGATTATGCATATGTTATATATGTCTAGTTTGAACTACATTGACTTTCGAGAGATTATTTATTTATAAAAATATATATACATTATGATTGTTTATTAGTGATTTTTATTATTACTCCCACAAAATATATGACAAGTGAAAAATGTTTTTATATCCAAAAGATATGTATAGAGAAGATATTTCAAAATATTACATGAAAGCAATTTTTCATGTACAATCCGGTTGAAAAAGAATATCAACTTGTAAAGGCATTGATAACAAATAGTATTCAAAAGATTAACACACAAATTAGGATACAATGACTCAAGAATAAGGAGTGATATTATTATCGGGGAGAGTAAAAGTTATGTTGTACTCTTTTCTTCTTAACCAATGTTTTGTCTCAATAAGTTTTCTTAGTAAGGTTTTTAATGAGGCAGCTTGACCTAAATTACTAACTTTAAGTACTTTTTATTTATAGGCATAGATACATCAATTAAAATAAATAAAACATACAAGATAATGATAACAAAAAAATATTGGTGAATCTCAGATAATGGATATTCACATGATATCCTGATATTTATAACACTCACTCTTGGATATTTAGATATTGCGTTTTGTTAAAACCTTACTAAGAAAAATTCAATGAGAAAAGAACTTAACAAGAGGCTTGAAAAAAATTAAGGTCAATCTTAATTATATAAATTTTTTAAAAAGATAAACTATTTTAAATTTAATTTAAATAAGTTCGGCTCGTCAGGATTATCAATTCTAATCCATGCCATCTTAATTTTCGTCTTATCACAAACACGCGCGCGCGCACACGATCTATAATTTATTTATTACGAGTCTTCCGCTCTTGACACTTAACTTGTTGTCATCTGGGCTTTGTCTTAGTAGGCCCACGCGTGAAATGGTAATCAACATTGTTATATGGACTTAGACCTTCAAATGGATCGGCCCATTAACACCATTGAATCAGTTACATCCACGATCACGGATCCGATCCAACAAGACTCGGCTCCCTCCGGTCCCATTCAACCAATGAAATGGAATGGCATGAAATAGGGGTCAAATCTTGAAACCCATATATTTTAATCTACTCTATTTTTTAATGTTATTCTTAATTTAAAGAGGCTGTAAATTTTGCAATCTAAAGGGATTCAAATTTACAAAGTGACAGAAATTGGTGGTGATTTGATGTTAAACGAAAAAAATGTTGACTTAGCGCAAAGATGAAATGGAAAAGAAAGGTCAAAAGTATGTGTCACCTCTTTTCTGGGTTGCTTTTCATTTTTCAACCACTCCCTCATCATCTTGAGGCACGTGAGGTGCCCCCGGAGGCACGTGGATGAGAATGAACGCATACCCAGGCGAGATTTCTTTTTTTTTTTTTTTTTTCATTGGGACTCACCAAATCTTGCTTTCGCAGCCGTTACTCCCCCCATTTCTTTTTGTAGGTTCTATTTATAAGAAAAATTGTTACTTTTAATTTATTTTTTTATATCAATAAAATTACATTTGTTATAATTAAACATCCTAAATTACTCTTTATAATTTTATCATTTATAATCATAAAAAATAATTAATAAAAGTTTAATTAACATAATTAATAAAATATATTGTAGTCTAATTCTTTTATTTTCAAACAAAATTAATATAATTAACTGATTTTTTTAAATTATGTGATATAATTTTTTTCTTTTATAAATAGAAATGAAGAGAGTAATTTATAAAATATTTTGTGGGGTGACTATACATTTCACAATGTATGTGAAGTTTTGAAGAAAACAAGTACTCCCTTCAATTTTATTTATAAGTCATTTCTATTAACTTTATCAATACTAATATAATAAAAGTAAAAGGAATAAAAGTAAGTAAAATTTTCAATACAACCTTCAAGTAAAAAGTAAATAGATAATATAATATTATTTTTTTATTTTTTTAATTTTTAAAAATAATTCAAAAATTTTAATTTAAAATAAAATAATTCTATCAGTTAGTGATTGATAACGTGAATTAAATTATATTTTTAAAAGATGATTAATACAGAAGAGCAACAGGAATGAACTATGAATAGGGTAGATTTGAGAAAGAGGGGCGGTGCGTTTTGGGAAGCGCAGAAATCGAAGAGGGAGTGATTACTGATTAGTGAAAAAGGGCCTTTGAACTCTGCACCTGCAATCGTCCTCTCCCCTTTGTCACTCTCAACCCCCCAACACCCTTCAGCTACACGCCATTCACTAAACACCGCCTCGCATGCCGCCCTCTCATCCCTACGCCGTCCTTATTCTATTCGATCTACGTCGTCTCTATTTAAAAAAATAAACCATGCTCACAAGGGATGGACAGTTGGTTCTCACATTTGGAATATATGGTACTGAGTTTTTTTTTAAAAAAAAAATTGTGTAATTTAATTCTTAAGTGTTTTCACAAATCTTTTTCCCGGGACAATTCAAGAAGATGCTGCCATGACTTAATTCGCTGGGATTCTTGCACCCTCATCAATGCTCGGCCAGCTCATAATTACTGTGCTATTATGAACTCATATTTATGTCGGAAAATGATTTCTCTTTTAATTAATCCTCCACATATTCAACAGTGGTGGCAGTCGTACTAGGTTTAGACAAAGCTTCCCGTCTGATCGCATTGACTTTTCTTCAAACCCCTCACCTCACCCCCCCCCGGCGCCTTTCAATTTCAAACATGGCGTCTTCCCGGACTCACAGCAAAAAATTATTTGCATATGGTTGTAGAGTTTTCGATGCGGCTTGATTTGAATCGGTCAAAATCGCATATAGTTTTTACTAAAGAAATACACACATAATCAGACGCACGCTTTTAATTAGGCTAATGGTGAAGAATGATTTAATAATGTGACGTGATTTGGTATTGATATTGGTGATTATGTACATAAATAATGAAAGGAGGGAAGCGGAATCTGTATCTATATATGCATGACACGCAAGAGTTAATAGACCTGCGAATAATGGTATAGGATTATTAATTTCATGTGCATGGAATATAAAAAAGAAAAGGGGGGGAAAAAAGGGAGTCAGAGGAGTGGTTGAGGGCTGAGGGATGAGGAGGCCCATAGAGGGAATCGTATTTAATTAAAATAAAATAAAAAAGGTGTTGTTGTTTCTTGTTTGTTTGTTTGTTTGGGATTGGTACTCATAAATAACGAGAGAGAAAAGAGAGCATCGTGTGGCGTGTAGCTTGAAGGCCAGGCGACATCACCGAGGCAGGTTTACCGACACATGGGACGATGGGGTCCACCCCTCCTCCTCTTTTTTATTTCAACTGCTTTTCACTCTCCCTTCCCATCCGAGCTTTCCTTTTTTTTAAAAACGCGCGTCCCAGTTCCTCGGCGACTATTCTGCGTCCTCTTTTCGTCCAAACGACGCCGTTTGGTTTAAACAAAGTTAGGCCCTGTGTGAGTGACTGAGGAGTCTACTCTCTGTCGTCTGCCTCGCATTTACATCATCGCATGCTAAGCATCTCCTCATCTCCTCGTCCATTCAATTTATGAGTTGGTCCTTCTATCACCTCAAACTATAAAATATTTTTAAATAAAATATTAAATATCAATAAATTTTATTAAAAATATTTAATAATTTTATCTTCTTAAAATAAAAATATAAATTTTTAAAAATATCTATCATTTATTATATTAAAAAAAAGAGACATGAGTTAATTATAAATAGAGAAATAATAAATTTAGAATTGATACATTTAATAAAACCTTAATCCATTTAAAGTATCTTATATTTTAAAATAAATAATTTTTTTTAAAAATATTTTATAATTTGAGACGGACAGAGTATTTTATATTTTTAAAACTTGAAAAGGCTCGAACATAATCCAACAGTTTAATTTATCTAAAAGTAACTGTGACAGATAGTGATGATGATGTTAATTGCCAACACCCTTCAACCTTTTCTTTGCTTGTTTTAAAATCAAAATCATATGCAGATTTATCAAACTTTTTTCTAAAATATAGTTATTCTTTTTAATTGTATGAGATTTAACTTCTCCTGCGCAGCATCTAGCTAATGTTTTTTGTGCTTTCTGTTGAGCTTCCTCGCCTTCGAAATTAATTTCCTCTTCTCAACGTGACACCACATTCAATGCCTGTCCTAACTCCACTTCCAAACAACTCCGCCCACCCACTCTTCCCCTGAACTTCCTCGCAAATTAAGTTTACGTCGCACAATCAACATTAATATTTATTATGAAATATTGATTTTATAATAAACCATATGCTATGAATTAAAGTGCAGTTTTCCTTCAAACTACAAGCAAACCCCATGGCCTGTACGTTCAACTACTCTCTTTGTTACTCCTTCAATTGATTTACTAATTTATTGGTGCAATGAACTGGTTAAAATTCTTATAAGCAAGATAGTGTGATTCCAATTATGTACCTTCAGACAGCTATTTATTTTTTATTTATAGCCACCATGTTGACGTAATCCTGATTTTTTGAAGCCTAATCAAGTTTGGTATTGTATTGTTTGGAAAGGATGCGATCTCTTCATCTTCATGGAATGGCTTTTATTGCATGCCTTACTTTTTTTTTTTCATGGCAGATTGTCAGTTGAAGATATGGTTAGATTAGAATGAAGTTATCGGTTTTGAGAGTTTCTATGTTTTGATTAATAAGTCATTTTGTAGAATGTTAGGAGTAATTAATGTATTTATCCTAAATATAAGTCACTTTGTTGATGAGATTTAAGGCACATGAGGTACTTGAAGCTACCGAAAATCATTCTTAAATCTAAGACCATTTCAGTCCAAAAAAACTGAAGACCATATTTTGTTCGAGTGCAAATTATTTATCTGATCTGCACAAAAAAGCTAGAAAAAAAAAAAGATAAAACATCAGGGCCAAGAAGCCCGCTATTCAAATTATACTGTGGATCTGAGATGATAATCTCATTATCCATATTATGAACATATATAGTCTCATAAGTATAGCTTCTCGTAATTAGAAAATTATAAAAATGATGCAATGAGCTCCCTTAACATCACACACGCAAACACACATGCCCCCTCTAGTTTTAATTAGAGGGTAAAAGTTTACTTTGTCCTATATTTAGGAATAAGATGGCATAATTACTTTTTCTTCCTAGCCTTGCCACTCTTTAACTATAACAAATTGTTGACATACTTTTAATTTCCATATAGTAGTACTTTATTATAATAATTAATTTTAATAAAAGACAAGATTAGACAAAGTCACATATTTCTGTATCAATGACTAATACATTCCTTAATAACAGTAAAATTAGTTAACCTCTGTTTTAGAATTAAAAGAAAAGAGAGTATATAGACATGAGATACTCCCTCTAGTCTCATTCATAAGGTACATTTTAAAATATTTAGTTGATCTCATTTATATCATGATATAATTTTTTAGATAATATGTAAAAATATTTTAAAAATTATCCTCATAAAAAATATGTCACTTTTTTAAATTATTATATAAAAATATATTTAAAATTGTGCAATTTTTTTATTTTTTTAATTTTTAATATAGGTGAGATTGGTAAACATATCCAATGAAGAAGCGAAATGAATAACGTTGGATGTGATGGGAGGGCTGGCGTTAACGATTAGTTTTATATACATTTGAAGCCGGGGACCATCAATTTTTCGGAGCAGCACTTTCTTTCTTTCTTCTTTTGTTTTGTTTGTTTTGTTTTTTTTTTTTTTTTTTTTTTGACCAAACCCGGAGCAGCACTTTGAAAGGGGTTTACTTGATACGAGTAGATTGGTAGAGTCAATGGAGTTACAAGGACACAACATCATCATAACCTTATAATTAATCTGCCAAATCCAACGGTGGATATCATTGATTTTGATAGCTACACATTCACTGATTCACATACACACAGCCCCATACGTACAGAGAGAGAGAGAGAGAGAGAGATGCATGGAGTCGTGGTCATTTCTGGAAGTGTGAAAACCAGCTGGTAGGGTCCTCTCCTGCTCCTTTTTTGTCCTTTTCGACGTTTTCATTTCACTCTTCTTCTTATAACCCACCCTCTCCCTCTCCCTCTCTATTCCACCTTCATCCCTCTCACTCTCTCCATTACCACAAAAGTGACTAGCTTTTACTATGTCTCTCCCCCAGCTAGGGTTGAAGATGATGAAGAAGAACCCCAGATGGAAGCCTTGTGTTTTGAGGGGAATGTTGTCTGCTCGAGGAGGACGTGCCCTCATCTCCGCGATCGATTTTACTTTTTATTTGTCGTCGTCGTCGGACCAGGCTTCATTCCCCCCAATTATATGTGCTTCTCCCACTTCATTACTTGAAAGGGTCTTCTTAATTTTTAAGGTTTGATCTATTATATTCCTCTACGTCTCTCCTCTCTCTCTCTCTCTGTGTTCTATTAAAGTTTTGTTTTTACGGCGTTATCGGGAGATCTGAATCGCGGGTTTTTGTTTTTAGAGCAATTGAAGATGTGGGTAATGCGCAGATTGGTGTAATCATGACCATTTGACCCATCAATTTCTCTTCTTCAACAAAGGCTCTCATCATTCCTCCTTTTTCGGATTTCATCACTTTCTTCTTTTCTCTCGATCAGTTATAATCATGATGATGGTATTTTTTGTTGTTGTTGTCAGGTTCTCGATCATCATTACCCTATCGATGAGCTCTTCTTCTTCTTCTAATCATCACGAATTCCAGTATCCGATCGTTCTGTTTCTGGCATTTTTTTTCCAGATCCGGCATGCCCAGCTCAACACTCCCCCTCCCGCACCTCTCTCTCTCTCACACACACTCAGAGAGAGACTATCTTGATTTTTAGGGTTTCATGGGTATGTGTAATTTTGGCCCTGTCTCAACAAGTTGCTAGCCATGGATGAACAAGCAAATGTAGACACAACTTCTATCAGTCATTTTCCGGATGTCAACTCTTGGCGACATAACTGAAGCCTAACATGATTATAATTAAATTGAGTTCAATAATGAACCATGTGCGTGTATTCTCCCATGATTAGCGATGGCTATAGACTCATCGAGTAGGTTGCTTTGTATTCTCTGCCATCTTCCATCGGATTCCCCAACCTTTTCTAAATCACAAAAAAAAAAAAAAACAATGT
>NW_026557382.1:0-23496 GCF_029017545.1 Prosopis cineraria | reverse complement strand
TTAGACTGATTAAGACATATTCAATTTTTTTGTTAAAAAAAAAATAGATGTTATAAGCCACTAAATTTAATGGCAGAAAAGCTGATGGTTAAAATGTAAACTTAAGGGTCTAAAATATCTAAAGGTCGGGGTGATAATATACGCAACACAGTCAAAGTTCACAGATATTTTATATCTTTTGCCTAAATTTCTATTTGATATTAACTAGTGAATTAGAATGTTATATTAAAACATAAAAATTTTGAAGAAGACTTGATTATTCCATTTTTTAATTGTTAACAAGATTCGACTTATAAAACTCGTCTTCACCTTAAGTGTTGAACTTTTGACCCTTTCATTCGAAAGAGAAAGAAAATAAATTTTAGTAAAATATACGAAATAAAAAGTTAACTCCTACTATTCAAGAACTATACGGTGCACAGGAAACATACTTAAAAAGTGCTAAGATATTAGAATTATATATCTTTCTAACATTTAAAATATAATTATTTATAACTTATGAAAAATATATAATTTTCCATAAATTTTATTGTTCATATTTTATATTAAGTTGAATTTATATTAAAAATATTAAATGAATATTTTACGTTGACTGGATTGAAGTGCTAATGATGATTCATATTCTAAAAATAGAAGAATTTTAAACAACTATGTAGAATTTATGTTAAAAAATAACTCAGAATGGATAAGAGTAGATATTTTGATTTATATAAAAAATTACATGATAAGAGTTACATTTATTTGAGATTGGATAATATTCAAATATAAATTACTTTTTTATTGTATACATTTATCATCTTAACAAAGACAATCTTATTTAAAATACAGTTAAGTATTAAATGTAATAGCATCTTTTAGCGATTCTACAATGATTAAAACAAGTTTCATGTTTCAGAGGTGAACAACTTGGTATATTTCACAAATTATGTGATGATGATAACATGAATGATGGATGTTGTTTCCTTTCTAATTAAAGACAAATATGATTTCTCGGTCCAAAAAAAAAAGACCAATAATTCAATAATTAACCCTATCGATCAGGTGAATCCGTTCATAACTATAAAAACAATCATTTGTTGTTTAACAAAATCCAATTATACAAAAATATTGAGTTGCCACGACATATCATTTCCATGATCCATGATTCAGGTTGTATTTTAAGGCTATCTAGTCATAATTAAACTTATTTTTGTCAAAATTCCGTGCACATTTTGGTATTATTAATCAAATATGCCTGCAATTACAAGTTTTAAACATTATTTTTTTTTAATAGATGTCATGAAACCTGACCTTAATACCACTTATCAGAATAAGAAATGTTGAAGCTTGAAAAGGGGAGAGCAAATTGGTAATGAGAAGGGAGGATGCAACATCTTAATTTAAAATTTTAATATTTAAATTTATGAAATTTTCATTTCATTATATATTAATTATTGAATTTTGATGCGAAAATTTTCATATCATTTCAAGTCTATTCATACTTAGCTTGGATATTTTAACAACTCGCATTGCATTTTTGTTTTTGCCAACATTGCATATTTCAATATTTTTTGATTTAACATTTTTTATGCCTATATTTATTGCATCAACATATATAATATTTATAATGATAATCCTGATGTAGTGGTCATGGGTGAAACTACTGACAAAAGTTGTTGTACTAGATGAATCTTTATTTATTTAGAATTATTTTTGTTTAAGATGTATGACATAATTTGTCTGCTGATTGTTGTATTTCATTTCTGATGTGTGTTTCATCTCTACAAACCTACTACTTCATTAATTTTAAATTATAAGATATTTTAAATAAAACTTGATATATTAAAATATAAAATACTTTAAAAAAATTAATGTTATATTAAATACGCTTTTTTCAATATTAAATTTCTTTCTCTCTACTAAATGATTAGATGTAGATTTAAAGTTATATTTAATGAAATGTATTTTTATTTTGAAAAAATAAGGTTATAAATGTATTTAATTAACTTTATTGATTTGTAAAATTTTGTCTAAAAGCTAAGTGTTTTATAAATTGGGAAGGATATAGTAATATAAAGTTCTCATATTGATAGTAAGACTTGAAAATAGTTTTAAGCAGTGATAAAATATTTAGTTGGCAAAAAAAAAAAGACATAAAACATTTACATAATTATGAATGACTTTTTTTATAAAAATAAAGTTGCTCATAAGTATCATCTTATTAGGGGCAATATCATGTTCAAGACACAGTCAGGTATTAAATGTAGGCACATCTTCTATCAATAATTAAATTTTGATTCATCATGTTGTGAGATATTAAATTCTTTTACTATACCTAACCTTGTTAATTTTACCAATGACTTTTGTTTGACACCTCTATCATTTTATTTTAAACAAAAAAAAAAACTATCCATTTATTAAATTATATATTTGAACTTTCTCCCGTTGAATGGGTATATATATGTTTACTATAATTTTGATTTTTTTAATATTCCAGAGTATAATTTGATCTTTATCAATCATTTTTGACAAACAAGAATCAGTCTCATGCATTGAAGGGACACAAAATGTCAAAAATGATTAATTAAATTGCCCATAAAACCATGATTTTTCTCATTATGAAAAGAGAGAAACCACTTGAACGCATTTCATTAGTGGGCTACATTATTGAAGCAGCTGGAATGATAACAACCATGTATGAGCCACTTGAAAAGCATTCTATCTTCTTGCACTTGAAAAGCATTATACCTAGTGGCAACATCCTTATCCTATTCGTTCATCTTTCTCCATCTCAATCATTACATTAATATATGTGTGTGTATATACATAGTTTTAGTTGGTGAAGATTTAACCGATAAACTACAAGATTATGGATTTAGATCTTGCTATCAATATAAAGATCTTAATAGTATGCGATCTATAAGTATATCTATGGATATTTGTTGAGCTTGAATGTATGCCTTGACTTATGTGAACTTCTTAGACTTAATTCACCTAATTTATTTTGCTATGTGTCTGCGTGTGAGTGTGTATGTATATTATCGTTTGGGCTAAACATAAAACGTTGTTCAAATAGATGACAAGACTAGTTGGGCTAAGTACTTGAAGTGTTAGGCTCAATATAAACGAAAGGGTCAACTCTGAGACTCAATAAAAGCTACAATAAGTAAACATGCCGAAATCCTTAGTTGCAAATATTAGACCATTGGCATGAAAACATGATTTTAAGTAATGCCAAAATCTACGTCCAAGTATTTCAATGAAACAAGCTGGTTATCAAAAGAAAAATTATGGAATAAAAATTGTGTCATGAGTTTTGCAAGATCCCTGATTCTTAGGCAAAATGTGCTAGGTTTCAAAGAAAAGGCTATTGCTACTCTGACACTATAAATAGAAGAAGAAAAATATAGAAAAAATCAGTCAACACTCCATTAAAGACTCGCAAATTTTATATTCGTTAACCTTTTTTTAGTTTTTAGTTTATAATCTTTTCACATTTTAATAAAAATCATACACTTGTTTTACTAAAATTTTGTATTTTTTTACATCCACGTAAACTGTAAACAAAGAGCTAAAAACCTTTTTATTATCTATTAAGTTCTGATTATTTATTGTTTAGCCACGAACAATCACAAACTCAATTTCATCACCATGAATTCCCCATCACTTTTATTAGTTGTTTTGATTTTGATTGATGCCGGCCACATGCATCGCACACAACTTGCCATGTTTCTTTTCAGTGCCTAGTAAGGAAGGGAGTAAATTAGCTTAGTCGAATTAAGGTTTCGTTCTTTTATTGATTTTTTTATTATTCTTCATATAAAATTGTTCTGAGTTTTGTTTTTTATATGACATTAAACGATCTTAACAGTATAATTAAATTATAATTCTACTCGCCTTTTTAGCATATAAAATTTCAAGTTAAAATATACTAGTCCAGGTCAAGCGTGCGCGCGTCACTCACACTCACGCAGCGTGAAATGGTTGGATTTCAAAAATTTTAAGATTGGTTTGTTTAAATAAACAAATATAATATTTTGATCGAACTTATTCAGTCTAAGAATGAACTCAGGCGAAATGTGCGTTATATGCCAAATTGAAATTAAAATTTATCATATATATGATATGGTCGAGAACTTAATTTTTTTAAATGATTATTTATATATTAAAATAACAAAATAATATTTCGTTTCTTTTAAAAAAAATATTGGAATATGATGTTATCACCAGTCTAGATTTAAGTAAAGTTGGGGTCATTGTAGAATTGGTGATTCCGCTCAAACCAGACAACTTATCTTGAATAAACCTGAAAAAAATGCTAGGATTGAGTTTGAGAAAATTGCATTTTTTTTAATAATAATAGAGCTTTTTGAACTAGTTCGAATGGGCTAAAAAAAAAAATTAATACCAGGCTTATTGAATTCGAGCTGACCCAAATACCTACACATGTTTTCTTTCAAGATGGCAGTGAGAAGTGAGTGGATAGCCAGTTATGAGAGGAAGAAGACAGAAAAATGAAAGAAGAAAAATAAGAGAAAATGAATGAATTAATGGATGCAATATAAATTTACTTTTCATTTTTTAAAAGTATAAATATTTTCATAGAATATATTAATTAATAAAATTAAAATCGATCAAAAATATTTTTGAAAGTTAGAAATAAATGAAAAATATATTAAATAACACTTGTTTTTTTTTTTTAAAAGAGTGAGCATGATGACTTCACTTTTTAAATAACACTTTTTTTAAGTATAAATTTGTTAGGGCTATGCTTAATTATATGGATTTATTATAATTATGTCAAATAAGCCAGGCATAAATTCAGTCTTGTAGGAATAAACCTGGTGTTTTTGAATTACTAGTTCTAGCTCATAATGTGGGGTAGTTCTCATGATGTATCTTTCTTTCTTCTTTTTTAATAGGGTAGTTCTCATGATGTATCTTTCCTTCTTCTTTTTTAATAGAAAAAATTAATTATTTAGTCTTTATAGTTTTGATTTATTTTAATTTAATCTTTAAATTTTGACTCATTATAATTCATTTCTTAAAATTTTTTTGGTTTTAATTCATTTTTTTAAATTTTAACTCTTACAACTTAATTTTTATATTTTTAATCATTTAAATAATAGTCCTTATGTCTTAAAAAATAAATTATAAAGATTAAAATTATGTTAAAATTTATGACTAGTATTTTAAATTACTAAACCCTTTTAATCCTCATAAGTATTAAAAGTTTAAAATATTTTTAATCTTTTAATTTTATTTTTTAAAATATGGCTTAATATTTAAATAATTAAAATTATAGGGACTAATTGCAAGAAGTAAAGTTTAGAGACTAAGTTACAATCAAGTTAAAACTATTAAGATTGAATTACAATATATTCAAAATATAATAACTAATTAATTTTTTTTTTCTTTAATTACAAAATACAATGCACACACACATTCAATAACAATGCACACACATTCATCAACTGGTTAGATAGCTATCATCAAAATTGATTGAGGCAAGAGATAATGAAGAGAGGAGATGAAGATAGAGAGAAAAAGGAAGAAGAAAAGTCAAAGTTAATGGAAGTGTCCACGTTTGACATTTGTCATATTAGCTTGCTTAAATATCACGTAAGTTTTGGATTAATTGTGTGATTTCTAGAGATTTGTTAGTTAATTCAATCATTCAACGCTTTTTAAAATAAAAATAAAAAAAGGAATCCAATCCAAGAGGCTGTCAGATTGACATATAGGGTTGGACGTTTAATGACCTTTTCTGGTGTCATTTTATCTTAATCTTATTCAAGTAAAGGGTTAATTATTTAATAAATGTGCAAGATACTAATAGTAAAAAAAGGTTAAAGTGCAATTTTGTTTTTAAATTATTAATGAAGAAATAATATTACTCTTAAACTAATTAAAACTGAAGCGATATTGTCCCATCGTTTAAAATCCAAAAATGTTTCACTACAAAAATATGATTTTTAACAATTTTAGAAGTGAACTTTGGCGGCAGTAATTTATCGCCACTAAAAATTGCCACCAAACTAAAAATTACTTTTGGTGGTGACATTTTTTCGCCACACAAAAATATTTTTATAAAAATAAATTAAAAATTAAAAATAATAATATAATTTACTTTTGGCGGCGACATTTGTCACCACCAAAAGCATTTTTATAGAAAATAATTTAAAAATTAAAAAAATAATTAATATAATTTACTTTTGTCGCCGCCAAAAGTATTTTTATAAAAAATAATTTAAAAATTAAAAATAATTAAAATAAATTATTCAAAAATATTTATGAAATTAAATTTCTTATTTTATGTATAGAATTAGAAATACATTATATATAGGGAATGTGAAATAAAAAAAATAATAGTTAAAGTGTGCTAAGTTAATTATTGAATTTTTTTAATTTTATATTATTCATAATCATTTTTTAGATATACATAGCTCATATTTTTTTTAAGAATTATGTTATTAAGCTAGTATTTTAATATGATAAATTTAAATCTTAATGGGTTATTACTTCAATTATAATTAAGTTAAGTTATACATAAATTATTACTTACAATCAAATATATAAATGGCATTAGGAAGTTAAAGTTGTACAAACATCGTAGATACTAATGATATTATCATGGTATTAAAAACCGGACCGGACCGGCCAGGTCAACCCGAAAACCGATGACCTGGTCCCTTATCCGGTCTGGGTTTACTCTTAACCTAGTGAGGGAGTGAATTGGTGTAACCCGGTCAACCTGGTATAACCCAGATAACCCGTTGGGTTGACTGGGTTAACCGAGTTATTATTTTTTTCAGACTTTTCCCCCCCAAAATGACGTCGTTTTTGATTTTTTTTCATTTTTAATTTTTCAAAGCTCTGAGTTTGAAAATAAGATAATAAAAAAAAGTAAAATTGAAGTCAAAAAATGAAAAATTAGAGGCAGAGCATGCTAAATTCAAAAATATAATATTTTATTATTGCTAGACTTTTGAGTAGTTGGATTTGGTTGAATGTTTTTATAATTAATATCTTTTTATTTAAATTATATTATTTTAATCATGACCTGTTTACCACCGGTTCAACCCCGATTGAATCACTAACCCGTGACCCAGTGTCATGATCGATTTAATGATCAGTTCGGTTTTACGTACCTTGGATATTATAGACTATTTAGCATATTGCGTACTTTATGCTTATAGCTTGATATACATATGGTATTTACTTCTTCTACTCAGCTCTAATGACTTTTGGATAAGGATTTCATGTAATTCTCCTAATATATTGGGTTTTCATTGCTATAATAACATTTTATAACTAATTATTACTAAGAATAATATGAATAACTACTCAAATCCACCTTTCTATAAAGATTGAAGATGATTAGATGTTAACTAGATTGATCACACAGAGATTCTTGTAATTATCATATATTGCAAAAGTTATTAGTATTCATTTTTAAAATTATTCAAAATGACCATTAACAAAATTTATGTGGTTAAAATTAATTTTTATTAAAATAATTTTTTAAGATATTGAAAAATTATCTATAAAATATATTGTTATTAAAAGAGAGGGAAATATTTAGCTATTTTGAGAGAAGATAAAAATTTAATCATTTAGTTTATCAATTTTTGAGAAAAATATGGAGAAGAAAAAAGTAAAAGACATTTAACATAAAATAATATAATACATATTTATAAATAAATTATATACTTAATAATTTTGATTTAAAAAATAAAAATATAATTTAAAAATTTATTACAATGTATATAAGAATATTATTTTAATATTTAAAATTGTTTATTTTAAGTTCATTTTCCTAAAAAATAATATTATTGGTAAAAAATAATATTTTATTAAAATTATAATTTAAATATTCATATAAATTATTTTGTCATATTAATAATTGAAAATAAAATATAATATATGTATATCTTTTTAATCATATATTATTTGATATATGTGTATGCAGTTACATAATATATATTTAATTTCGTATATAATAATTGTAGGTACATTTCAGTTTAACTGACAAAGAAGGAAGGCTTAAGGCTTAGAGGAGGGAGAGGTCAAGGGTTCAAATCTTGGTTTTGTCATATTTCACAATAAATATGTGACATGGCACGTGGTGATGATATGGCGCGTGAAGTTGTTTGAGAAGGCACACATGTGACAGGTGATGTGGTATGAGATGATGGCGTGGCACATGAGGTAGCTTGATGGGGCATACACGTGGCAGGTGACGTGGCATGAGATGGTGGTGTGACACATGAGGTGGCTTGAGGAAGTGCACATGTGTCATGTGACATGGCATGAGATGGCTAGGTGATGTGGCATTATCTGTTGGCAAGTGACGTGGCATAATCTGTTGCATATATAGTAGGTAACGTAGCATTACTTAATGGACACGTGACAAAGTGATGTGGCATAAAATAAATTATTATTTTTTTAAAAAAAGTTTTGGTTGTCGCCGCTAAAAGTTTTTTTGGCAGCGACATTTGTTGCTGTCAAAAAGACTTTTAGCGGCAAAAAGACTTTTGACAGTGACATTTATCGCCGCCAAAAATTATTGGTGACGGTTGTTATAGCGACGATTTTTAATGGCGAAAAGTCGCCACTAAAAACTTTTAGCGGCGAAAGTCGCCGCCAAAAGTCAATTTTTTTGTAGTGTTTGTTAAATGAAGTAAGTGAGTCCCATTTATTTAGCACATGTGGCAGTGGTAAGAACACTTGCAAAACAGTTCTCACCACACTCCACATCCTCGGCCCTTTTTCTCTGTGCTGCCATGCCTTTATACCAAGCAAAACGAAGCGAAGCTTCCTTCACCTCCTCATTTAGATTGGAGGAGAGAGGAGTGAGAGTTGTTTCTAAATAAAATTATACTTTAACCCATTAAAAAGTGAAGGTATGAAATGATACTGGTTTACATTTACATCCTCATTTGTTGGATAGTTACTTAAAAATATGAAAAAAGAAATTTTTAATTATAATATAAGTTTTGCTTAACATTCTTATCCTTTTCATTTTAGGGGACAAAAGTACATTACATTTATTTACACGAGCAGAGACGGAAGAACAGACAATATTTGAGATGGTAACGAAAAATATTAGGCCTACAATGTATATGAAAGCAGCCCAATTTGATTTTTTGGTTAGCAGCCCAATTCATTTTTGTAAGTGTCATTAACACACGTGAGACTCAGGGCCTCTGTACCAACAGACAATAAGACTCAGGGGCTTCACATAGGACTTGGCTTACCTCCTTTGGTTGTTTCCCTTGCCCCTCTACTGTACCTGAGAAAAATCTGGTTCAAATTTAATGTTTTTATTTTTAATTTTATTTTACATTTATTAAAATAAAAAATTATAAAAAATTTAATAAATTTACTCATCAGTTTATACTATCCAGCTTTAATGTGGGTGGTCCAAATTTAATATTAAATTTACACTATCCAAAGTATATATAGATAGATAATTTATAAAAATTATAAAACAAATTTAATATTAAATTTGGATTATCTATATTAGATTTGTATTGTTCATTCTAGTAATCAGATTTATTAATTATAATTTTTTTATAAATATAAAATAAAATTAAAAATTAAAATATTAAATTTGTACAATGTAGTGTAGAGGCGGAGAAGGGAAGGGGCAGAGGAGGAAAGTCAAGTCCCTTCATAAAAAGGAGAGGGGTTGTCCAAAAGGCAAAAGATCGATCCTTTGGATAAAGTCATTCATCTCATAGCGTAAAACACTTGCTTTCAATTTACTCTCATACCCTCTCTCTAAGAGGCATTTTTCTCTTCATTAATTCTTCATCAAATTCATTTTTATGTTATGCCTTAAAAGTTTACATTGTTGTGGACAGGGGTTGTTTTGAATCAATTATGATGATTTCATATGTAGTTCTAATACAGAGTCTGTCTTAATTTGTGGGCCCTGAATTGCAAAATAGAATGCATTTTGAGTTCTTTGATTAAATCAACATATGAATGGTGAAACTTGCAAAATGACAATGCTATTTGTTTATTTGTGTGTGGTTTAATTTGTAATACTTTGATTAATCTTGTTATTTGAAGATTAAAATTAAAATGATGATTGTACGAGGATAATTAGTTACAAAAGGGCAAAAATGTCTGAAACTTTTTTCTCTAAAAAAGCTTGGTATCCTAAACTTTCTCTTAAAGCAATATTGCCTTAAAACTTTTCAAAATAGGTGTAATTTTGCCTTGCCATTAAATATGATGGATGTTGATTGTTAAATAATTTTGTTTAACCAACCAATGTATACATGGTGTGTTGAGTTGGATAGTTCATTAATAATAATAATAAACTATGAAACCTTATCCTAGAATTTCATCTACAGCATCCTTGACCAAACCATTTGCAGCATCCTTCTTCTTTGACTATACCATTTGCAACAAATAGAGAGAGAATCCAATCTTCTATGTGAATGCATTTATCAGACTATCTCAAAAGCCATAGCAACAAGCTTTTAGAATCTAATCTTTTACCAACAACAATCTTAGAAATCACAAAATTTTATCAAAAATCAAAATTAAAGAACCATAAGAAAAAAAGCATAGCAACTGCAGTCCAAACTCATGAATCAGATATGGAACATCGTCACACTCGTGGACTAGATCTAGAATGGTGTCGAACTCGTGGACTAGATATGGAACGTTGGCAAGATCGTTTTGTAAGGTAGACAGAGAGGACATTAAAGAAAGGATAGCAGAGCACGGGAGACCTCCTCAATGAGTCATTGCTTCTGGTGTGGGTCTGTTCAGTGATCTACTTATAGTGTTAGTTAAGGTAGGAAAGAGGGTGTCATGGCTTCTAATTGAGATAAGAATGACTCCAAGCCGTGCCAACCTTGGTCTTGGAATCTACCTCTCTGCCCTTACTTGTTAGCTCACAAATGGGCTCTTGATTTAACATAAAAAATGTTAGACAAAAAACTTTCACAAAGAAACAGAGGACCAAAAGAGTCTCTACCTCTCTGGGATCACTACAGTCGATCTATGAACCAACGAGTTTAATTTCTACTTTGAACTCTCGTCTCTAGTGACCCATGAACCTACACTGACCCATAACAGCATGGTCACCCATAATAGAACCCATGAACCAGCAACGTTTTCGATAGAGGGTTTGGGAGTTTGGGAGCAAGTGAAGCTTTACTCATGGATCAGATGGCTCAAACCCTTGGCCTCCTCTAAAGCCGTGATTCAAATTTCTAATGCTCCAAAGTTCATTCCCAGAAGCCTTTCAGTGAATATGTCAAAGCCCTAAATCTTGTCCCTCATTCCCTCCACCCCTAAATCCCCTTCCCTCCTCGCTGCCTCCTCTCTTACCTTTGCCCCTCCTTCTCTCGTTGAAGAAATTGAGCAAAATTAGTTTTGAGGCCCTAAGGTAAGGAATCATGGTTGGAGTCAATCCAGGCTTCGACCTCGGCTATGGTGACTTCTTTAGCCTTAGGGAAAGAAGAAAGCCAGGCTCGAGCCATCGTTTCCCATTCTTCTATTTGGTTAGTTTGGGTTGGATTGGAGTTTATGGGATCTTCTAGGGCTGACTTCGGCTATTTGGTTAGTTTAGTTTATAAGAGTTTGGCCAGTTTGTCTCGAGAAGACGAAGAAGAAGAAGGAGAATGAGGAGGAAGGAGACAATGACACAGTGGAGCAATGGTTAAAGCCTAGTCAGCAAAGGGTAAAGCCAGGTGGAAATCAATTCTATGGTTAAAGTTCCATTTAAATAGTCAACTACCCAATATTTATAAGAAAACAACGTTACACTATTTTAAAAAGTTTTATGATAACATTGCTTTTAAAAAAGATTTAAAATATCAAACACCTTAAAAAAAAGTTTTAAGGCATTTTTTTCCTTGTTTTAAAAAGAATAAACCATTATTACCTCTCCCCCCTTAGCTAAACAATACCAACCATTGAGTGCTCTCAAATGTCAAATACCCCTTATAAATTGCAAATTTACATAGTTCATATCACAATTAATTAAAACAAAGCTAAAAAAGTTAAATTAAACCAACTCTAAATTCTCAGAATTCATCTTAATGTTAATTCCTCTTTTCATAATAATTTTTTAGGTTAAAGTATAAATATGCTCTTGAAATTTTTTCGAATGCACAATTGGTATTCTAAAGCATTTTAAAGATGTAATATTACCTTAATTTTTTTTTCAAAAGGATACAATTTCACTCTGGACTAACATATTGATTTTTGGACCATAAGTTTGATTGTTATATGCCACATGGCAAATATTTTAGAAATTTAAAAAATAAAAAACAAAAACGTGTCATTTCCCATTCCCATTCGTGTTCTCTGCTTTCTTTTCCCACTCCCCAATTTTATACCCAAATCACTCCAATCTTTGACATCGCCGATGAAATGGTGGAGAGGTTATCCTCTCCCTCTCTAACTTTGTTGGAGGAGGAAGAATATCAGATCTGGCGTAGCTTTATATGCGTATAAAGGGAAGGAACTTTACAGGGAGCAAGGTTGGGGAAGGAAATTAAGATGACATGGGGACATAAATATCCTACAACTTGTTATATCCTAAACTTTTAATTGAAATAATATTGCCATGAAACTTTTACAATATCACCTCATCATTAAATCTATAAAATGTTGACTGTTATAAATAGAGCTGTCAATTAGGGCCAGCCCGGCCCTAAAGGGCCGGCCCTTGAAGGGCCAGGGCCTAAACGAGCTGGCCCTAATAAGCCCGATTGCATGTCAGGGTTCCATTTTTTAAGGCCCGGCCCTAGCCTTTTGGGCTAAAGGGCCGGCCCTCAGGGCCTCGGCCCTATTTTTTTAAAATTATTTTTTCAATTAAAATTATAAAAAATATATTTATAATCATAAAAAAAATTATTATTCATAAAATTAAGTTTAAGAAAATAAATTTAAATCAATTTACATCACAACAATAAAGAAAACTAAAATATTTAGGTCTAATATCAAATAGTAACATCAAAGTGAATACCAATAAAAATTAAACTTAGTTAATATTATCAATTAAATCTTAATAAATAAATGATGGATGGATGAATGCATTTAATATATTCATTTCTTTGAGTTATGTATTTAATCTTTTATTTTTTTATATTATAATTTTAAAAAAAATTATAAACGGGCCTAAAAGGGCCGGCCCTTTTATTTTCGGGCCTAAAAGGGCGCCCTTTTAGGCCCGATTTACCTTTTTAAAGGTAAAATAGAAGTCCGGTCCTTAATTTTTTCGGGCCTAAAAGGGCCGAGCCCGTACCTTTTTAAAGGTAAAATAGAAGCCCGGTCCTCAATTTTTTCAGGCCTAAAAGGGCCGGCCCTACGGGCTCGGCCCTAATTGACGGCTCTAGTTATAAATAAATTTGACCAACAGTATTTTTACTCTCACTCCTCCTTCTACATTTTTGTCTCTGCCTCCTTCGTTTTTGTCTTCACTTCCCTTTTCTTCCCCTCCTCCTCCTTCTTCTTTGTCGTCATCATTTTTCGGACTCAGCGGGCACAGCAAAGGTCTTTGGCGACAACCCACATCCTCACACGGCGTTAGATGCCATTTTGCGGCCAGTAGCACTGGAAAGATGTGGGATTGGAAATTTGGAATGGAGGACTGGAAGAGCATCTTGAATGAGTCACATGGTCAAGATCAATCTATCTTGAGGATGATTATGGTTGAAGACCCATAAGTGGGATTGAGCAAGCTTTTGCGGAGTGGGAATTGTTCTCACCAAGATGCTGTCAATTTCAATGGCTAAAGAGGAGGGGTTTCGATGTTGTGGATCAATGCTTTGTTCTTGACACTATTTCAGGTGCTAATTGAAGACCAAAATGCAAAAGGCGGGGACAAAATGTAGAAGAAGGAGTGAAAGTGAAAAATATCCTTGATCAAACTTATTTTTAACTGTCAAAATTTCATAGATTTAATGATGGAATAATATTGCATCATTTTTAAAGTTTTTAAATAATATCACTCCAATCAAAAGTTTCGGATACAAGGCACCTTTTGTGAAAAAGGTTCTAAAATATTTTTTCCCTTTAACCCAATAAAAAAAAAAGTTGGATGTACTGGTGAGACCCACTCGATAAAATTAACACTATTTGCTCTTCAGGTCAAAATTTTACCATTTTAAAAAATATCAAAATAATATTGTGGCTTTAAATATTTTAGGATACCATTTGCACATTCATATTAAGAGTAGATTTGTATTTTAGCCCTATATATATATATATATTTAGAATTTCAATTTGAGCTTGTCTAAAGAATTTCATAATTTCAATTATCTCATAACCTTTTATTTATTCTCTAATCACTTCTTCAACTATTAAAAGGACTGCAAGTTTCAATATTACAACTATGCCAAAAAAAATTCTCAGTAAGAATCTCGACTATTCAATGGAAATCCAAAATAAATCCAATTACTTTGAAACTTTAAACACTTGTTGCTTTATTCAAAATTCTAACTCCTGATTTCAAGTTTAAACAAAACTAAACCATTATAAGTTCAGTAGTACCTCAAACAAACCTGAATCAATCATTTAATTTGAATTAAATCTGTACATATCTATTACAAATAATAAATTTTCAAATTAAAACTGTAATTTTAAATCCTCAAATCCATCAACGGGGTAAATCTGAATCGATAGAACTCAAATACTATTTTATCTCTACAATCTTATAGTATTCAATTTTTAAAACCCAATGCTTGATACAAAACCTAATTCTTAAATTTGCCCTATTCTCTGAAAGAATCCTGCTATTAGATCATGATAAGTAGATCTTAAAGTGTTAATTAAATTAATAACAAGATCTAATTATATAATAAAAATCCATAAAAGGTCCACATGTCTAGATTTCATTGAAAATAAATACATTAATGAGTTATAAGTTTTTCACTTTAGAAAATATTCATGGAAAGAGTTTTGTGAAAGGGAGTGATGACTTTGATTCCCAAAATAAGCTTAAAAGTTAAAACTTACTTGCAAAAATGGCGGAAGGCGATGTCTCTGCCTCACTCGACTGAAACCGACGCGGATGAGGGAATGAATTTGCTGTGTATTTTTGAGTGTAAAGCTAAACCTTATGAAAATGGCCTGGAAGTATATGGGGTTAGGGGAAATGTTAATTGAATGCACGTGGCCTAATTGTTAAGTGCGTGTTTGGATAAGCAAAATATCGATTATAAAAGCTTAAACCATGGTTTTGTAAAAAAACAAAAAAAAAAAAAAAACAAAAAACTCAAACACCTTTTATTTTTCAATATCACGTTTTTTTTTGAATTGAAGGCCATGGGTAAACCGTGCTAATTGACAAAATGAGTCATATCAACGTACAAGATATTACAACAACCAAGCGGCAAGATATCAAAGATACGAATACATAAATTGTCGGTGTAAGTTTGATGAGATAACTAATCGGCACATTTGTTTGCCTTCCTGAAAATGTGGTCGAACGTGATTGTCCAATCTCACATATAGTGAGGTCTCTAATTCTATTGATGATAGTATTGAGTGGGTGGATAGTAGAGAATTTATTGTGGATTAGCGAGAAAGCTTTTGTAGAGTCAGTGTAGATATTAACTTTCTCAAACTTCTCAGCCCAACAAATGTTTAAACCTTCCAAGATGCCTATGAGTTCGGCTGCTGTACTTGGGTAATAACCAAGGTATTTGGAGTAACCTTTGATTTAATTTCCTTAGTTGTTTTGGATAAGACCCTTGCATTTAGCTGCACCATGAATGTTGATAGAGTCATCAGTATCCAATCTAACCCAACCTTCTTTAGGAGCAGACCATATAGGTGTTGCTTTATCACCCTTCTAAGTTAGGAAGTTAATTTTATTTTGAAGATATTGATCTCTAAAATCATCTTGGATGCTGGTAAAAGTAATGTCTCTATCTCGGGTGTCTTCTTCCAATGTCAATTTTTGCACCTTTCTTTTCAAATGTTCCAACACATGTGGGCATAAAGTTTTTGTCAAGAGATTTTCCTTGCACAAGCGTTACCTTCATCATTCCTTGCATTCCAAATTATCCAAATTACCTGCATCAATACCATGCGCGTTCTGCACTGCAAATTCTGTTTTCAAGTAAGCTGACTTTTTGAGATTTCGCGTGTCAATTATATCTGCTGGGCCATTACCAGGTATACCCTTCTCTTCATTGGGTAGCTCTTAATTGTATAAAAAAATATATTATGCTTAAAAAAAATCAGTTTAAAGATGTTTCTTTTCTTTTTTTTTTTTAAATTTTTGAGAACGTACAAAAAGTGAAAACAGTTTTGAATCTAAAACACTAATTACCTAAACAAGTTTTATTTTTTATTTTTTTTACTCTTTTGTTTTTAAAAACTGAAAGCAAACACGTACGCCTTAGGTATCTATTAAATTTATATATTTGAATCTAAAGCCCTTGGCCAAAAAAATCTAATTAATGAACCCTGTTTGAACAAATATTGTAATTTATTGGGTTGGCAAAAAAGATATTGTAATTTATAATTCATTAGAGTATTTATTGCTTGATAAATTGATGATTATTCTTAACAAATTCGACGACATAATCGATACTCTTCTCAAATTTATCGCCAGGTGATTTACTTTATATACAAAACTTATCCCTCGTCGGTTCCAATTCCTTATGCCTCTGCAAGGATCAAAACGGTACGCCAAAGCCCTCCTTTCTTCTTCATCAGTCTTTTCTCTTTCACACATCGCGATCGTGACGTTTCTAGTTTGTTGTGTTGCTGAGTAGTTCTTTTATATTGTTATTAAATATAGTTATATTAAAGCATGCATTTTCAAGAACCGACGTAGCATTTGATTCAAAGTCAGATAACAGTTCATGTTTTACTTGACAACTAGTTATAGATTTCTTATGTACAGTTCCAAAATTTCTGTTCTTGGATGAAGTTTCTTCAAGAAAGCTATCTTTTTGTATTGGTTACAGAAAGCTATAATTTTTAACCGAATGAAAATGGAGGAAAAAAAGAACTGGTCCGATCTGCATTCCGATCTTGCCTCGACAATCTCAGAACAATTAGGGCTAATTGATCTTCTCAGTTTTCGTGGTGTCTGTCATTACTGGAGATCATCTTCTTCACATGCTTCAGCCGAAATCGAATCCTCAATACCCAAACCTTGGTTCTTGTTATACGGTGAAGCTGCTCAATGTTCCTTATTAACCAACAACGATAGAATCTACAAGATTGAGATTCCTGAGATGGCTGAATCGACATGTCTCGCTTCTTTCGTTGGATGGCTTCTTCTGTACTGCAAGAATGACGATTCACTCTTCTTCTTCTGCCCATTTTCTAGGGCAAGAATTGAAATCCCTCGATGTCCATTAACCTCAGAACAATCAGAATCAGAATCAGACCACCTTTTTGCAGCATTTTCATCTTACCCTACGAATCCAGATTGTACTGTAGTAGCCATCAAGCGCAAGGATAAAGAAACACTGAAACTTTGTAGGCTTCGTCGTGGTGAATCTGAATGGACCTTTCATGAGCATATATGCCCAATCGCATTTCTTGATAGGATAAAAAGTAGTGCACTTTATAAAAGAGCTTTTCACTTCTTGGCTGAATCATCAAGAGTATTAGTGTCATTTGAATATGATACGATGAAATGGTTGAATTATATGCTTAGCCCAACTAGAAACCCAAAGATAGATACTGCTGAAAAATTGGACTACTGGGTGGATAAGAATTGGGCCAAGAAGGAATCTTTCTCTTCAATGTCTGATAAGATGAAGAACCTTCTTGGAATTGAAGATCCTTGTTCTATATCAATATGTGGGGCTATGATTCTTAGAGGTGATGCTAATGATCGTGTGATTCCGCATGAAGTTCTTGAGGACGATCAGTACAAGGAATCTATGCTACGTAGGGAATTGAAAGGTGTATGGCTCCAACCAAGATTCCATCAAATATCACAAGATCAAAGATGGTGATGATGAAGAACTTGCATATATAGTAGTTTTTTAATAAACCTGGATCATCATCTCTGTATACAGTTTATTGATCAGTTTTGAAGTGAACTTGATAATTTTGCCTAGTGTTAGATGTTTTGATTTGAATATTTGAGGTTAATCAGGATTTCCTTTTGGTCTGATCTACTGGCACATTTTGGAGATATTTCTCATTCCTTGATCTAAAATTTGTTTCTCTTTTTTTAGACTTCTGATCTAATGTTTAGTTGAATTGCCAATGATGAGTTTATCTTTTGTTGAAAGGAGTAGGATTTACATCAGGATGAAAATCTGAAATATGAACTAACAAAGACATATATATTTGCTTACAACTTTTGAGAGATCAAAAATCTTTTTTAGGAACTTTCAAGCTGTTTGAGTAATTGTTTTACTTCAGAAAGTTTATTTGCAATGTTTTGAAAATGATCCATTTTTCATAAGCTGATTTGGATTACTTTCAAAAGTTACTTTTAATGTTTAAACAGTTTTCAATTACTTTCCAATGATGAAAACTGATCTTGATTACATTTCAAATAATTTTTAGTTTGTGGAAACTTGTTAAAAAATATATTTAAACATTAAATTTCATTACAATGGTTAATTTTTACTAATTTGATATTTCGTAGAATAACTTTTGATAATAATAGTAGGTTGGAAAATAAGAGTCTGCCCATCATCTCATATTTTTCAATAAAATTGAATAATTGAAAATTTAAAAAAGTATGATTTTTGAAAAGGTTATAATTATTGACTACCTTTAACTAAGCTTTTTAATTCAAGAGATTCACGCGAAAATGAGCTTATATTTGGTTAGGACTGAAATGGCTGATGGATAAATAAATCCTGTACTCTAATCCTAAAAATTGTGTCCCTTTAAAATTCGAATACCATGCGTATTTCATGTAGAATTTATTATAGTTTAATTTCAATTCATGAATTAAACTAGGATAAACGTAAAGGGATTACATTTTAAAAAAATTAAAAAATTATGGTCAATTAAAAAAATGATGATAAAATGTTTTTAAATTATATAAATGACAATTTATTTTTTCAAAATACTATAATTTTATTAAAAATTTTAAGAATTTTTATATTAATAAATTTTAAATTAAAATATTATTTTATTTTTTATTAAAAATAATAAGTCTATTAAAATTTATTAATATAGAGGTTTCTAAAAATTTTAGTAACATTGTAACATTTTGAAGAATTAAATCATATTTATATAATTTTAAAAAAAATTTAAGATTAATTTTTATTAAAAAAATTTATTATTAATTTTTTTAAAAAATTTGTCATTAAATAAATTACACTTACAATTACATTACCAAAAAAAAAGTAAAAAAAAAAAAAAAAACACACACACACACACTCTCTTGAGGATAAGACGTTGGGATGACAGAGAGGAGCGAGACAGGCCAAAGGCAGAACAAGATAATGGCTTCTTCGACAATGGCGTTAACGCTGTCTCCTTCGGTAACCCGTGGAGGCATGAGTGCTCGAAGTCCTTCAGCTTCCCTTACATTCCTTACTGGTTCTTCCAGACACAGGTCGCTGTCCTTGAATGTTTCCCACAATTCCTCTGCCTATCGTTCTTCGCTACTTCACTGCTCCTTCCTCTGCTCTTCTCCGTCTCTCTCTTTCCCCTCTTCTGTTTCCGGTAATTATGCATAATCGTGTTTCTTTTCCTCTTAATGTAATTGTTTCCGAAGCCTACTGTGACTTGTGCTTTAATTTTTCTCTCAGTTCGGTTCAATTGAAATTTCAAATCTTTATAGCAATTTCGGAGGGGCTTGCTGTGTTAATAGGTGCAAATTAAAAAAAAAATGAATTGAGCAGGTTCTCATATGCGAAAAAACATTAGTAATTATTTTTTAGACATAGTTCTGTGAGAATAGAGGGCAGTGAGAGATGATAGAGGTGGTTTGACGAAAGAAGTGAACACAACTGATTTAAACATTCTCTGAACCCTTGTTTTACTCTATTTTTACACTGCTAAATTGCTAACTGAATAATTCCTATTTTATCTCTGAGGTAGATGTCAACGAGGAACAGGAGAATGACAAAGTGTGTTATGGTTTTACTCTATTAACAGTGAATACTTCACAGAAACGTGATTGATGTTCTGGTTTTTCTGCTCTTGTCATGCTTAATCAGTTAATTAGTCATTACTTTTTCACATTTGGTTTACGCCTCTCTCAGCTAACTAACAAATATGAATGAGAAGGAGCCTGTGTTGTTATGTATGATACGTAGAATTTTGTTTTATTTTGTTATTTTCTGACCTTTTGGCATTCTTAGTTATTTGTGATTTCAAGAAATGTATAACGAAGAGCTCTCTTCAGATTAGGGTTGACTTTACTCGGAGCTGATTTTCAATTTTCAGGCATATCACTGGGTCTGGATTTTAAACCTGATGTTGGTAATAGAAGGGGAAATGGTGGCAGGCTAGTTGTTAGGGCAGGCAAAGCTGCTCTTTGTATGACCAAGAGGAACAGATCACGCAAATCACTGGCACGGACTCATGGTTTTCGCAGACGGATGAGGACTACAAGTGGAAGAGCAGTACTTAAGCGCCGACGTGCCAAGGGACGGAAGGTCCTTTGCCCAAAGTCTAATCCAAATAGTGGCAAACGTGCTTAAGTTTATTCTATTTCATTAGGTAAAAGCTTTAATTCCCATGAACTTATTTAAATTCTGAGCCCCCGTTGAACTATTGGCTTTTGTAATCTCTATATCTCAAGAAAATTATCCTTTCTTATGACCAGATCTTGTTAATTGCTTGTTAGTTGTTCCAAAGCCGATTGCCACCAATCACCCTTACTGAAATGACTAAGTCAGTCGTTTTAGGCAATTAGTTGTGCGTGCATGATGTTCCTTATTATTGTTCTATTCGACTCGTAATCATTGGTCTTTACTCTTGTGTTTCTATTCTACATTATCTCATTGTTTACATTTGCACCTACATTTTATCTTTACGTGATCCATTTTAAACTCATTTGTCTATCACAAAGGGTCTGCTCTGTGTTAAAACCGAGGAATCATTTTTGAAAAGTGTCGGTACATTCCTTTACTTAAGATTCTACATCAGAGGGTACTACTACAGAATAAAGGTTTAAGACTCAACAATTATATTTCCCTCCTTTCCCCTATTTTAGTGGAGCGATCTTAATGTTGTTAGTGGTTAAGCCATTTGATACTTCACTCATGTTTATCTGCTTCATTTATAGTGGTTGGAGGTACAGCTGTGCCCCGAGATGTGCTATTTTTGTTGAGTTCTGATTAATCTTCACAGTTTACCCTCAACAGGTGGTATGATATTTTTTCCTTATTTTTCTGATTTGATGCAGTTGTTGTGGTAACTGCTAACCATTATGCTAATAGGGATTATCAGAGGCACTGTGGATAGTAATGTTTTGAGAACCAAATCAGTTGTTGAATTGTTGGAGACTTTGGTTAAAAGTTTATTTGTCTGATTGTAGTTGAACTATGGTCAAATTGATCATGATTAATTTAATATAGTTGTATTTTATGTGAATATAATCATATAAAAAATAAAAGACCAGTTTTTACTGGGTTTTTTTTTTTTTCATCAGTTTTCAATAGCTTAATTCTTGGGCTGGTCAGGACCTAACCAAAATATATAGTTCACTGGCTCACTTGTCTAACCAGTCTGTCTGATTCAATTTGTGTTTATAACCATGATGGCCAATGTGAATCTGGAGTCGTGTCTTCTAGGATTGTTTTGGTGTCTATTGACTTAGTAATGTCTATGATGAAAAACATGTCATGAGGCTAGAATTGAGTTAATCCTTTTTTTTCTGATGAGACAAGAAAATTTTCCTTTTCTGATAATAAATTTGTATCTGAAATCTGAATTATTTAGATGCAGTGATCTTAGTTAGATTGCCACCTTATATCCTGCATTAGAGAATATTGATCATTAACTCAATAAAATGATTGATGTTTAGGTTGAACTTTTCTGCAAAATACCAGTTCCTTGGATAGATGCAGCTGTTTCTTCTTCTGTTCTGTCCATTCATGCATATCTTCTGCAAACTGAACAATAATAATATATTAAGATAACGTTGGAAGATGGCTAACTTGGCTGAAATGCCCAATTCAAGATCTAGTATTGTGGTTATTCTTAAATCATGAACGCCATTATTCTAGATACTTAAAGCAGACTTGTGGTTGTTGTTTTGACAAACTGTGATGCATGACTCATTTATTATCTTTCATATCTTGGGAGTGTCAGTGTTGAGGATTTTTTATTGCATATCACCTTATGAATGGTGCTCTTCAGGTACTTCTAAAAGTCAGAAAACTAAATTTAAGTCATTAATGGATTGGATTGCAAATAGATTCAGAGAAACTATGATGATTATTATTTATTTATTATTTTGAAAATACAACCCAGAAAGAAATTAAGAAAACAACTCATGCAATGTGGATCTCATACTCTCTTCAGGCCTAGGAATTAGAGTGAGCCCAACTCAGGGCAATGTCTAAATTATTCAAGTTGAGTTTCAGACGGGTGTATTATTATGCTACAAATTGAACTCCTAAATTTATACAAGTTTTTATGTCTGAAGACTTTTCATTGATACTGGTCAAGATACACAAGTTGGTGAGATTTCCACCTAAGGCCATCATTTGCAATTTTCTTTCCTACTAAATGATGTCATCATTTTAGAACTAATGAACATTGAAAAGTCCAAAAAAAGTCTAAAAAGAAAAGGGTGGAAAAGAAAGCTCAATCAGTAAGGCAAACTCTTGGAACTTGTACTGATTATTAAAGAATTGAACTTAGAGAAGATTCTCCAGCCGCAATATTTGCTCTCTCAGTAATTATTTCCATATTCCTATGTAAACTTTCCTTGACCAAACTCGTCATCATTCTCTTCCCTTCCCTTGCCTCCATTTGATTCAGAGGTGAACCCATGGAAAAGGTTTTCTTGATGTTTGTGGGCCAGAATGTGGGCCCATTCTCACCTGCCTTCATCCTTAAACCATTGCAACAGTTTTGAAGCTCTCTTCTGAGCCAAAGTGCTTCCCAATAAAACCACTTCAAGAAGCACATGAACAATCCCTGCCTTGGCCATCTTCTGTCTCTGTGATGAGCTTTGATGAGCAAGAATCATCAGAATATAAGTTGAAATCTCTTGACATTTTGGCTTATCTTCCCATGACAAGATCTCAATCAAGCTCTCTGGTACCATTGAGCTCTCTTCTATTGCTTTCTTCCCCATCAATGTCACAATTAAGTTCCCAAGTGAGGCCAGTGCTCTCTCTGAAGTTGTTTTTCTGATGAAAGTTCTAGAAGTATGGGAATAAACCCACTAGAAACTAAAGGCCCTGCATTCTCTAAAATAGCCGAGAGATTGAATGGCTCCTAGACATGACTGTTTGGTATCAAAGCTTGAGTTTGACTGAAGAATGTCTCTGAGAAATGGGAGTAAGTCCAGTGATGAAAAAAGGGTACTGTGTCGGTTGCTAAAGATGATAATGACAGAAGCAACTCTGAAATTTGACTTCT